>NC_089141.1:37286775-37589156 GCF_009819655.1 Sylvia atricapilla | reverse complement strand
AAAGTCAGTTCTTCTGAAATCTAACACTCAGATCTTGTCTTCTGCCCTTCTGCATCATCTCAGGATTCTGAACTCCACCATCTCGTGGTTGCTCTAGCCAGGGACAGAAAGGCATATGATCACAGAGAGGTTCGAGAGACCAGGGAGGGTATTTTATTTGACCAAAGCACATGGCTAGGATGACAGCAGACAAGTTTTGAAGTACTAGAAAAGTTTTGTGTAGAGAAGAAGAATTTAAAACTAGTTCACACATTTGGCCTACAATTAACAAAGGAAGAAACTCATTATGTTCTGACCCAAATCTGTGGTATGTGCCATATGTAAAACTTGGGGCTTTTTCCATTGCATTTTTTGGTTTTGGTGTGGTTGTTTTGGGGTTTTATTTTGCTTTTTGGTAAGTGGTTTTGGTTGGGATTTTTTTGTTTGTTTGTTTGTTTTTGTTTTTTTGTTTGTTTGTTTGGGTTTTTTTTGTTTTATGTTTGGTCGGTTGGTGGATTTTTCTTGTGGGGTTGGTTGATTGATGGGTTTTTTTTAGGGAATAAAATACTTTTTTTTGTTTTGCAAAGGTATTTCAGAGATGAACTCCGCAACATTTCTAAAAATCTTTGTTCATGTGAGGTCAAAGATCACCTTAAAGTGAAAGTATAAATCATGAAAAGAAATTTAGGAACTGATAAATATTGAGGTGCTTTTCTGTTTTAATTCAGCTGAAATTTTTTTTTAGGTATTTTCTGATACCTAACAGTACATTTTCTTCTCCAATTCTCTCAGACCTGCTGCAGATGAAAACTGGAATTTAGCTTTATTTCACACCCTGGGAGCTTTTCTGCTTCATCCAACACATGTTCTTACAGAGTAGATACCATTCTATGGTTTAAACAATGATTAAATAGAACCAAAATAAATTACTCTTGTGAGTTTTGTCTTTAGTCTTGAAATTAGTCCTGATATATGCGAGAGAGCTGTGCAGTGAATAGCAAGATTAGTTTGTAGCTATCTTTTGTTAGCTAAGCTTTGCCTCAGGGTTAGCTAAAAAGAAATAAGGAAATGCACCAACTATGGTACAAAATAACTTTTTTGTCACTTATAGCCCTTCTCCCTCACCTGTTCAGTTTTTTCCACTAAATCTTTAAGGGTATGTTATTGCTGCTTTTCTCTTTTTGTTTTTCCCTTTTCCCTTTTTTCCCTTTCCCCAGACGGCTGTTTCTCTGAGTAATGTGGATGTGTGCCCGCTGGGACATTTCTTTGCTGCTGTTTCTGAAAACTGCTTGTGGCCTTTTCACACACAGTTTGTCCATCAAAAGGAAACTTATAGGTGCAGAGAGGGAGAAAACTGCAGAGCCAGAACGAGTTCCTGATCTGTGTGAACAAGAAACTTCAGCAGCAGCTGCAAAGGATCTGCTTGTGTACAAGTCAATTTATAGTCCAAATTATCTTTTTAGTCAGAACTCTTTGCAATTATCTCTGTTAATTGCTAGCAACTTAGGCAACAAACCAGATGTTGCTCTTTTCGTCTTTTCATCTTTCACCTTCTAGATGAAAGGGGAGTTTTGGATCCAAAAGGATCCACAAAATTATGTTCTTAAGCTGTCATTTTACCATTTCCATTTAGCCTCATTGAGGGCTGGTAACTTCCACTGTTTTCAAGCATAGGGTAGTTTAGCTATTCATTGGTGGAAGTAATTAATAATTTCTCACAGGTTTAATATTAGTAGTAATGGCACATGGACTAAAAAACTACTCTGAAAGATTAATTGAAAAGAATACTTGCAGCTAGAATTATGAAGCCTTATTGTTGTCAGAAATCCTAAGACTTTTAACAACTTCTATGTTTTTATGGAATTTTATATGGATGTGTGCATCTGTGTGTGCACTGGCATATGTGTGTGCCTATAGACATAGATAAACAACCTTTTCCTAAAACCCCACTCACTCTGGCATACGTATTCAAAAGCATTTATTTTACCAAAATGTCACCTATATTTATCAAAAGTCATTCAAATATCAAACTTAGTTTGATTTGCATTTCCCAGGCTTTGACTTCAGAAAATACCAAGTTATTAATATACCTGGCACTTCCAAAATATACTGGGACACACATATTTTAGAGTCATCACAATTACTCTGTGATTTCTGCAAAATGTTAACGGATGGAAATTTTGAATCAGACAATAAAATTGCACAAATTAGAAGAGAAAATTTAATTGTTATCTTAGATTGAATTAGATATTTAGATCTTAACTGGGATTCTACATTATATTTTCTGAAAGTATTACTTAGAAATCAGTAAACTTGTCTTTGTAACAGTGAGAAATAACATTTTCTGCAATCAAAGCATCCAAAGCGAAAAAAGATTGTACAGTAGAACAAGACTATATTTTATGCTCTGTGAAATTTCACTTTTCATATAAAAGTGGTTAATATAGGTGCAGCTATATTGCAAGCTCAAAGCATAAGAAACTCTTTGAAGACAACATGGATGTTGTGTTAGATATTAGATAAATTACTTTAGCAAAAGTTTCTCATTCTGTTTCCTGCTTCAATTCCCCAAGATATTTTGAAACCTGTATATCTGAGTTGTGGTATTCATCAAAATAAAATCCCAAACATTCAGAGTCTATTAGCCCCACATGAACAAATCAGTAAACAAGTAGCAAAATTCTGACCATGGAAAAGAAACCCTTGACCTAAACTTCTTCTCTGCACCATTTGAAACACCATTTTCACAGTCTATTTTGTTGAGAATACTATCTGGAACTGAATACTTCAATAAAAAAATCCAATCACTTCTGCTTTTTAAAAACACTTCATTTTGACAAACTGTTCTTCTGATAGATAAAATTTTACACTGTAAAAAACCTGGACCAGATGGACAACATTTGAACTTCTAATGCAACACAAAGATGTCCATTGCTATCCACTCATAAAAGAGAAGACTTTACATCATTCATTATCATTAATTTATTCTACCTACAAAAAGATTTACTACAAATTCCAGATATTTTTCAAGTGGCAATCCATTTTTTAAACTTTCAGAGGAGGCCATTTGGAATTATCTATTTTGCAAGATGAGAAAATCATTCTTCTTGTGTATCTCTTTTTAGTGACTCTTCAGATTCCCTAATAATTCTGGAATTCTAAGAGATTTAAGGAAAAACAAACAGGTAGGGAAAACACAGCATTAAAAGAGTAATCTTCACAGAGTTCTTCCCTTTCCTTTTGTTTCCTACAGAAGCACCTTAAACAAAATGCCACAATCTCATTTTTTATGCATCTTTCTACTTTTATCACTGCTTCATTTTACATCACAGCAGGCCTGACTACCCTGAAAAATACTCTTGCATAAAACCTCAAGGAACAGAGAAAATACATAAGTAGGGGTGAAAAATGAAAAGACAGCTCTCTGCACTCTTATCACACCTTTTAGCATCTATCCATTTGAGGTCTCTTGTGATTCATTCACCCTTTCACTATGTAAAAGGCCAAGGCAAAGCTGCAGTGATAGTAGCATCTGAGATGAATATCAAGGAGGCCAGGACTAAGAGGAGAGCAACTTTAAGAACACCCATGGGAATAAAGGTCACAGAAAAGAAGGAGAGCTTAAATAGAGCAGTATGGAGCTATCAGTCAGACAAGTTCCTGCATCAGAGTGGTCTTAGAAAAGCAAATTATAGGAAAGGAATGTATAAAGAAAAACACAAAGGAAGCATTTTGCAAAGATATTGCTCATTATTGTTGTGTTTTCAAACCTGTGCAAATCAAAGTATTGTTTTCTAATAAATTCAAACAGGCTTTTCTTCAGATTGAGACCAAAAAAAAAAAAATGTAGAGCAAGCAGGTTTATGCTTTCCTAAAGTACAATGAATATATTCTTGAGCCCATTACTGGGTTCACATACCTAGAGAATTTCCAGTGTGTCTTCAACCAGAAGCTGCATGGCAGGAACATAATAGTTTCCTTCTAAGAGCAAGTGACTATGCCCTGACCTTCCACAAAATTATCCTTTTACTTACTGCCATGTGTTTTCCATTTTCTTATTATGTCAAAAATATTATTAATCCTCCATCATTAATCCTCCTTTATTAATCGTCCAATTAATGAAGAGTCATAAGACTGAGGCATCTGATCCCAGGTTGTGCTTCTGCAGACAGACTATATGGTTAAGGGAAACTGGGGAACTAGTGGTGGAAAGGGTTCTCAAAGAAGTGGTCTTAGAAGTAGGATGGGGACCAGGAAAGAAAAATTTGAAGACTGACCCTGGCTAGATAGAAGTCCTAGAAGTGGTGGGATCCTGGAAATGTGGGAAATGCATGGAGACAAACCCCAGGGAATGCACGTGATGACAAATACTCCTGGGACTAAATTATGTATGTGGACTGACATGATTCCTGACTGAACTTCCCAGACCAGCAGTGACAACCTTTCTGAGAAGGGAAGTTAAGATCTAGGTGACATAGCACCAAGGACAGTAAGCCAGGGAGTATATGGGATAGACAAATAGGATAAAAGCTCTCTTCTCATTGATTCTTAAATAAATCCCAATATACAGAACCACTATGGATTGTCTCTTATTTTGTCCTGACTTTGACTACTAACACTAGAGCTGATTGGTCTACAGTTTTAACTTATCTCTAGATTCCTTAGCAGCTGCTGCTATGACTGAAATTAAACTTCTCCCAAAAATATAAAATTATCTGAAATCTCCATTTTTTAATACAGCAAACTAAAAACATTTATATTTTGTAAAGTAAAATTATTACACTTTTAAACATTATTTGATATTTCTGTACAGATTTTTTTTTTAGATATATGTAATTGTTCATAATTTTTTTACTATTATCTCCTTTTTAAACCTTGCATCCTTTCCACCAGTCTGAAACCCTGCAGACTACTTTTGGAAGCTGCCTTTTTATACATTTCCCAGCAGGCAGGCAACTCCTGAAATCTGCAAGTGAGAGATCTCCTTCTCAGCTAATGGCAACACACTGACTACCTATAGCTTTCTGACCCTGTTTCCACAGAAACCACCAGAACTTGTTAACTTTAAGCAATCTTATTTGAATAATGGAATGTTTTTAACTTGAACAATATCACTTTTAGGGTAGAAAATGCTGATCTTTTTTCTTTAGCTTTGCATTATGTGTCTCCAAGCCATTTTGTGTTTCTTTGTCATCCTACTTTCTTCTTTTTTTTTTTTTTTTTTTTTTTTATTTATTTATTTTATTTGTTTGTTTGTTTTAATGGCAGTATTTCCATAAAGGTTATTGAATTAATTAGACAATGTGATATATGTGCCCCTAGTAACACAGAAGTCTGATGTTTCAAAAGAACAAGTTAATTTTAAACCCAGATTCACCTATTATTGTTTTGGCATGGGCAGGAAGATGAATAATGACCGGCAGAATTATAAAGGAAAACAATGGAATGGACACCTAAGCCTTAGTAACATCACTTGTTATTGAGGTTAAGCATGTTACACAATACATCCAATAAAGTGAGACATATCTATGTGAAAGTACATTTTCTCACAAGCATCTCTGCACAAATGCTTGGGATCTCACTTCTAGGAAAACCAGATACATTTTTTCAGTTTTTAGCTTAAATTTATGGGCCTAGTTGTTCTTTTCAATATTGCATCTGAAGTCTGATCACACTTCACATGCAGCCATGTACACTTACCCTTAGCAAAATACCTGTCCTGTGCTCTCTGTGACCCTGTGACCAACAGGTTCTTCTTGTATCCTGATTTCCCATTCCCATCTTTCTCCTTTATCTCCCACTTCTAAATATTTTATAAAGAGTTGTCTAAGGTGTCAAAGCAATTTACTCAACTTAAGTATTTCCTTTACTTTCATCACAGAAGACTTGCCCAGTCAAGGAGTAGATAGTGCTCCAGCAATATTGCAAGACAGAGAAATTGGAAATACTGGTAGTTTATTTATTTCTCCTAACACAGGGTTGCCTTCTTAGATGGACATTGACAATACCTTCTCCACATTTGTCATTCAGTTAGCAAAACAACTAAATTACTTAGATTCTGTCTCATAATAGAGACAACCCCATTTATCTTCTGCTTATAACCTTATCTGTTCTAGTTAGATTCATCTTCTGCATAGTGAACAGGATCAGTACTACACTCATCCTGAAAATGACATTTTGGTCATGGTGCTTTATGCAACAGTTTTTGTAATCTTGACCTTTACTGTCTGTCACAAGTGAGGTCTTTTATCTTGTGTGCACCATTTTCATGCATACAATGTATGGTTAACTCCAGTGTGTGATTTTCTTCTTTTTTTAATAGCTAGTTAAAACATCACCTTTTATAGAAGAAATTCTTATTGTTAGATCGTAAGTAAATAATCTTACATTCTTATTATTAGATCCCAATTAAATAATCTTATGTTCTGCACACCACAGAGTTTTTAAAACTTTAGTACTTCAGTTCTTTTAATATACTCATATGTTTTCCCCCTGGATCAATTATGTACCTTCAACAACTACAGTTTTTGTTGGGTTTTTTTTGCACCATTGTGCTTAAACAATATTACCATTAATAGAATTGTCCAGAAGGAAATAGCAGATACTATTCTCAGACAAGGTAGCCCTACCTCAATTAACTAGAAAATATTGAATGTAAATCAAATAAAAGCATTTGAGAGTTATTAACATATAAATGAGAAGTAGAGAAATGTAAGCACACCACACTGTGTCTTGCTGAAAGGCATGACTACCATAACTCATAAAATGTAAAGAATGGTAACATTTAATGGTGTCTTTTGGGGCTTTTACACTTTGGTGATTACTAAGGAGAATTTGGAGCACCTTTAACACAGCCTATGAGTCTATATTAAAACAAATAGGTTAATAAAACAGAACAAAAGAGCTGTAATGGAAGACTGATGGGGTTTTAAGCTAGAACTGCCTGAACAATGATATAAGAGATAACTATTAAGTTCTGAAGTTCATACTGCAAGCCACAACAGGATTCAAGATAGGGCAACAATCAATACAAAGTATAATATCTTATTTTTTCATAACGGCAAATAATTTATATTGAATTAGTTCAGTAAAATACCATGTTAGGCATCTCCACTGCTGCCTCACCTTATGGTGGGATAGCCAGAGCTTTCATCATATTCTAGAGAGCTTCACAGAGATTGCATTTCCCTTGATGTAATGCACATTTCCAAGTTCTACTGATCCAGTGGAGGGTTTTAGAGCAGACATAAGTTTCAGGCACTACATCCATGCCATTTAAATTAAATTATAACCAAGAACATTCCTGGGCATTGAGGACAACCAGTAAAGAAAGGTCCACATGGTTGTAGAGCAAATTCTTTCACTACCAAGTAGGCTGTGTGCCTACTATCCTATTGAGTGTCATCCCTGAGCTATTTTACCTGCCAAAGGTGACTGGAAATTGTTTGAAAAAGTGATGGATTGAATGGACCAAATACATGCTGGAGTATGGCCTAGTAAACCACCAGGAGAGACAGCAATTACAGAAAAGTAATTTTCTTAACTGCAAGGATGTTCCCACATTAACTTCCTAGGTGAGAGGTTGCACAAGTCTGCTGTAGCCCATGGTGACCATGTGTGAAGTTCTCCACATGCTTTGGAGAGATCATGGCCATGGAGACAGCACATAGGAGAGACCACATGCCCTGGTTTAGACAGGTGTCCACCAGGGAAAGCGGGAGCTTCCCTTGGAATGGAGAATGTAAAGCCCCTTCCTCCAAATTATAATAATTTTGCAGTTAGGGACTTTCAGGCAAAGATATGGGAATAGGAATAAGAGTTCTTCACTGGGAATATTATAAAGAAAAATGTAGTAGTACAAAAAAACCAAGCAAATAAACAAACAAACAAAGAAAAATCCTAGACTCTGACAGAGTCAGAATACAACCTGAAACCCTCTTGGTCAGGGTGTTGCAAGCAGTCCAAATAAATCCTCCTGGAGTAACAGATGTGTTTCTGTTGGAGTAGAGATGATTCTGTAGAAGGTTCCAGTGGTGGTGTGATGGGTCCAGTCTTCTGGGAAATCCAATGTAAAATAGACTGTCTTGGTGTTTCTGACTCTAGGTTTTTATCTGGGTAGGAATGGTTGGCTCCTTCCTCTGGGTGCAGCATCTCACAATGGGATGATATAATTGCATCAGTCATGAGGTGAGCCTTAATGGCCGATTAACAGAAGATATCCCCTAGAGGGAGGATGGGTCATGGAAGACATTAGGAACATTGCTCCACTTGGTTTTTAACAGCTGACCCTTGCCAGAAGACACCCACCTCCTCCCTCCCTGTGAGTTATACAAAAGATAAAGAAAACACCTCCCCTATCAGTTTCAACAACTGGAAAAGAGAACACACATTTTCAGTTACATATTGCAACCCAAGACACCACATCACTTCAAAGTTCCCATCATGATGCAGCCTTGCCAGGGCTCATGATGGTTCTGCTGTTCCTGGTGCCTACCTAGGGGCTGTGCCTACAGGTCCTGTGCCCATGGAGGTGCCTGAGGACTGACTGCGGTCATCACCACAGTGTGCAGGGAGCTGTTCCAGCCCCTATGATGATGATGCCCTAACTGTGACTCTGAAGACTAAAAAATATTTCAAAATTGGGGAAAATTTATTTAGCTCTGAAATGGCAACACAAAGTCAGTATATTTCAGAGTCAATTTCTAAATTTATATGAAGCAGTCAGCACTTAAAATTTCCATCTTGATTTGTGGTTCAGACAAGAAGTTTCCTATGAGGAGAAAAATGCCTTCTTTCTCAGTTTCATCTACAACTAAAGTTTAAAAGGCCAGAGAATAAAACAAAAATGTGTATCTATGATAAGGAAAGAAATTCAGGGAAAAAAATCTATTAAAAAATACAGCTAAAAAATTCCTGAAGGATAGCAGTTGAGTAATTTCCAAACTATATTTTTTTTCTGAACCAAGTTCCTATAACTGGTATATAACCCCAGCCTTTTCTCAGCCACTCCTCCACCCAGACTCCTAGGGGTCTTTGAGTTTGCTTAGTTTCTGCACACTCTACAATCCGGGAGGTAACTTTCTAGTAAAATACAGTGAAAATGAATACTAATGAAATGCAAATATGCTGTCTACTGCTAGCAAAATTAATTGGACTTACACATATGCAGTGAAAAGTAAAAGGAGTTTTATATATATATTCTTAAATTAGTTCATATCAATTAAAAGAAAATATATACTCAGAGAATCCAAAATTTTCCCATGAATACCAAGCTAAGAAATGTATTTTGAATAACAGAGTGTAAAAGTCTTGCTACCAGAAAGGCTCTTTTGATGTCGTTTCCATGTAGCTTGACTGCAAAAATGTTCTCTTTCCAGGAAGGCTTGTACCCCTCTTTTTTCCTTTTCCTCAAAGGGATTCCAAGGTGGAGTTTGGAGTATTGAAAAGCATTGCTCTCAGGTTTCTGCCAAGGAGATGCAAATGAGCCTTCAAGGCTCCCCATTGCTAGGTTCTGCATACACATGTAGTAAAGATTTAAACTACAAGGGCTTGACCCTGCAAATACTTCCACAGCTGCTGCTTAACTTTGTGAATTTTAATAGATCCTTTGAATTAGCTGACAAAATCAGGCTGGTAGGTAAAAGGTAGGATTGAAGCCTGGTTTAGACCACTCAGGGAAGCAAAAAGGAGCATGCAGACAAAGATGTGCAACTTGATAAGCTGTTATTATGTAATTTAGCTACTAAGCTACTATTTTGATGTAAAATTCTTTGGAACAGAGATTGTGTTCTTATCTTATGTCTGCCACTTTCTGATCTGTAACAGGAATTATTCATACAAAGAAACCATTTATACAAAAAAGCCTTTGTATTTCCTCTGTAAAGAAAGAAATATTTTTGAATCACACTGTGTCGTGGCCTAGAACTTCTCAAATATAACATTATATTCTTCTGCCAGACAATATAAAACCTACACTGAATAAAAGTGTGTTTGCCCATTTTAAGGGTATACCTATAAATGCATGTAACAAGCAATGTGCCTTATGAGAGTAAAGACTTGTTTTATAAAGGAAAATTACAAATAACAAAAAACCTCATATTGTGAAGATTAAATTGCTAAAATTCAAGTGAAGGTCAAGATAGGAAACCTAATCATTAGAAAATAACATATTATTGCAATAGAGCATTGTTTAACTCTCCATACGAAAAAAACATTTTTGTTTAGAAAGAAATATTTTAGACATGAACTAAGTACAACTCTGTCTTATATACAAAAGTTAGTTTTCCAAGTAAAAATGTTCAGTTCTGTCTTGATGCAATTAGGTTTCTGACCCATACCATATTCTGATTTAGATGAAATAGTGTCTTTCACATGAAACATATTTCATTTTTTTATGCAACACTATTTGTAATGATTTTATTCCTTCCATTTTCCTGCTCAGTGAAATTTTTTCTGTTGGGAAGAAAGGAAAAATTCTATTCATATCTTCAAGCAAATAAAATAGATTCTGGAGAGTGCCTATGATTGGGAACCAGGAGGAACTTGAAAATGGACCTTTCAGGGTCCACAGAAATCCCAAATACTGATTATATCTGTTAGCTAGTTGTAGACAAAATATTCTAATTTACTTCTGATTTTAAAGAACCCCAAACACAATTTTTTTTGTTTTGTTTTGTTTAAACAAACAAAAGTAAACAACAACAAATTCCCTGAAGTTTTGATGAAAATATTTTTTTTCTGGCCTCTCATACAGCCAGCTATCAGCTGCTTCAAATGAAGGAGTGCAAGCTCTTTTATTTATTTGCTTGGGGTTTCTTTTTCAGATTTTATTTTTTCTCTGGGTTGTATTGGTTTAGATCATTAGCTTTCATTTGTCCATCTGGGCATCAGGTCACAGTTCTAGACTTGGTTATTGTCATATATTACCTACGTAGACCTATTTTACATTCTGGACATGGAGAAATATTGTTAGATTGTTATGAATCATACATAAAGATAAAAGGCATAAATATTTAGCACATGAGGCTGGAAAAATGTAAGAATAAGAAAAATAAAATGTCTAAAGGTTACAGTCAGAATGTATCTGAAAATAGGATGAATTTCAGAAAAAGGATGCAGAACAAAATAACGTATACACAGGTCAAACTAACATTAGATTGGGTTGGCAATAAAAAGGAAAGCAACAATGGAAGCCTTGGCTATTATGAAAATGTTTTGCTAGGTCCTGTATGTGTCATAACAAGGATCATGCTCTGCCCAGACTGTTATCTGTCACCTGAAGAGCTAACAGGAAGAAAGCCCAAGAACTACAAAGAAGTTTAAGGAATTAAGGTGCAAAGAAATCAGATCCTGAGGGTGCAATATTTTTTCTGATTTTGAAGGAAAATGAGGAAAAAAATGGTGTCAGGTGCTTCCTGAGGAGAGATATTGGACAACTTGAGGTGTGCACTCAGATCATTCTCTTGTGGTTTGTGTCTTGCAAAATTACCAAAGCTGACGAGACCTGATCTTATTCTAAGATGACTGTACCTTCGTTGCAGTCAAGGAGAAATCTGCATAGCAATACCACAGTTCAGAAACAGCCAGGTATTGAAGGACGAAACCCCTTCAGAAGCAGCATCATCTCACATTGGTTCTCTTCCTCCTCCCCTTTCTGTATCCGTCAACTTCAAGCACTTTCCTTTGCAAGTACTTTCCTTTGCAAAGAACAAACAAAAACAACTTTGTACAAAATTGAACTATTTCTGGCAATGAAAGTGTCCAGAATAAAATTAGGCAAATGAACCACCTGAGTGAATATTAAGGTAGAAAAGCACATACACTGCTGATGTTGAGGAAGAAGGAGAAAGTAAAACTGTCACAATCCTTCACCCAAAAATTGGGAAGGGATGAGCTGCAGGAAGGTAAGGTCATTGTGTTGACATCTGGAGGAGTAAAGGAGAAAGAGTTGAAAATTATTTTATTTCTTCAAACAAAACACAAAGGCTAGAGGCTGGGAAAGAGAGTAAGAAGGAGGGGACTGTATGCAACTTTTATGAAGAAACTGTTTGGGGTTTTCTGGTGGGCTAAAGAGGCTGTGATTATTTCATAGCTCTGCACCAGCTCTTCTGAGAACTGAAAACTGAAAGAAAACTTGCCAAAGTTAACTTAATCAGTCTGTGAAATGGTGGGCACAAGGCACAGCTTTTGGAAGTCAGTAGAAAGATAAAAAGGGACATTAGGTTTAGCATTAGGTGTAAGATTTTCTTTAGAGAAGATGCTCTAAAATATTCTTCAAGAAGTGTATAGAATGATTGCATCCACCTGTGTTGCAAGAGTTTTCTTTGCATTTTTAATTAAAATTGTTTTTTTAAACAACTTTATTCACATTTGTGTGAAAAAATATTTCCCACAATGCCAGGAATTTCAGTATAACTCTCCCAAGAGTTTTTGTAATAATCTCCTCAAATATGAATCAACTTCTTGTTGTCAATCAAGACTTGTCAGAAAGGTTGCAGTGGGAAAACCTGGCATACAGTATATGAGTCTTTGGTGCAAAAAGAAACCAAGCCAAGATCTCATGAGCTCCAGTCTTACTTTAAGTTCAAGACTGTTTAGCTGGTGTTTATCTAATTAGCAGGAGCTAGCTAATACAATATATGCAAAATCTAGCACTTGATGAAATTTTGCTCTACAGAATTTGCATTACATTTGCATTTCTGGAGTAGTCACATTACTTAACCAGAACTGGTACACAGTGGTGAAAAGATATCAGTTTATAAAAAGGGTAGAAGTCCATTAATTCAAGTGAGACCAACTCCTTTTCTAGAAACAAATCCATACATGAGGGAAACTTGACAAAATTACAAAAGTCATTTAAGTCATTGAGGTTTAATCACTTCTTTGGATGCTACACCACGCAAAAAACATGGAGCACTTTTAATTTTTAATGAAAAATAGCCAGTTTTTCTGCCAGGGTCATTGAATTCACTAGACTTAATTAACTAATAAGTCCTGTAATGATGATTTTTCACCCACAAAATGTTGTTCCTATGAGTTGCTCCATCACACGTATAAAAAAGTGCAGGGAAAAAGGGTGCAAGAGTGACGTTAAGTAACACTTCAATTCTCTAAATCCTGTCTAGATTATAGTTGTCTTTTTTCCTTGCTGACAGTAAGAACAATTTACAAGCTGCCCTCTCTTGTAACAGCTGGTATCAAAGAGTAATCCCAAAGGTAGAGAAATGAGAATTTAGCTTGGCAAATAAAGTTAACTGAAAAGAACTTAAGTTCAGCTAACTTCTGCTGATCTGATGGCTGTTTTTCACTGGAATTCACCTAGACTTTTTGCAGGTCTGGGACTTTGAAAAATTATGGGAACCTGGGCCAAGGCAGACACTCCTGAGAATTCCAGTATTTGAAATATCACATAACAATTAATTGATTGTCCTTAAAATGATATCCAGTTTATATATAATTTTGAGAGGGGGAATATAGTTTGTCTATATAATTATTAAATAAAATAAATCAAAACAAACTGTTGCTGTATCAGTCTGAAGTTGATTATTTTTCTTTAAAATACTGAAACATATTTTCTTTGAACTTAAAAACTTAGAAACGACATTTCAAAACAAACTTAAAGTATTACATTAGAGCAGTCAAAATGAGATGCTTGGATCCATATTAAAAAATATTAAATATATTTTAAAAATTGGAAAATATTTTTTTTTGTAAATGTCCTAATAATTTCTATCACTATAAAATTAATTTTGGGGACTGAATTGCCAATAATTGAAATATATGTCTTGCTCTGTGGACAGGGCACAAGCAGCCCTCATAGCACATGCAGCATTCTATATTCTTTTTTCATTTTAGGCTACTAGTATTGTAAATATCTGTTAATTTAAAAATGCTTTATTTTCCTTGTATTTCTGTATTCCACCAAGCTTTTTTAGATGGTACTCTCTTGTTAGGAAACTAAGAGCTTAGGTCTTTGTTTCATATAATGCTTTTTTTAATCAGTGTCCTAGATCAATGACATCCAACAGCCCCTTAAACTGTGCTTACACAACAACTGTCACCCAGAGCTCACCATCATCTATAGATGTTTAATACAGAGCACATTTTCACTGTGCTCACTGCTGTGAGGAACCCAAAAGCTGATTCCAAGGAAGGAAGAACTAAGTCTGCCCAATGTACAGATTTTCTTGGAAGTGTTCTAATGTGGCAGAGCACCCATTTCCTACCCTATCTTACCAAGACTGAGGTTGTGATTATAAACTTCTCTGCACATAAATTTACCTTCAAGTCTAAGCATTTTCAATAAGCTCTTACAGAGTCAACAGATCTGTTCTATCCATCATTTCTGCCTTGCAAAAAGATCACTAAATCACCATATGGAAATTTAACTGCTGGTATACTCTCCCTTGCTCCTCTGACATCAAGTATTTAAAAATAATTATAATCGCCATGGACTGCCCTAGTTTGTGGTATCATCTCTGTCTTCAGTCAGTCTGAATTATTTTCACCATTATCATTTCCAACATGGAAACAATATATTTTTGACTTTACAGCCTTGCAGTTCTATCTAGACTCCATATCAATGCAAGGGGGAAAAAATAATTAAGAAAAAGATTAATTCTGAGAAATGGTAAATTGAATTTTTGGTTGTAAGATTTCCTAATACTTTGCCTGATCCTAGAAAAAACATAATTAGTCCACTCTTGAAAAGCTTAGAAATCTCTTTCCATTACCATAAAGGAAACGTTATATAAATAGCCTGAATGAATATTTCATTTTATCATGGGTAATTGTGTGATTATGTGTCATTGTAACTCTGTGGAACTATCCATTATTGACACACAGTGTAGCCCCATATAATGAACCCTTAAAGAAAATAAAGATCTTTGTTCTATTATGCTTTAAATACTTTTTCATAACACCTAAAATGAAGGCAAAAGGGATCCTTATACTGCATTGTTTAATTCTTGCTGATATTCAGATTCCCGTACCATGAAATTTGCTGAAGAATATGTTTCCTTTGCAGGAAATTATGTTGAAACAGAACTCCAAGTAAAAAAGTAAATATTACTAATACCTTGATATGAAAGGGAAGCTATTGAACAAATCTACTCATTTTCATAATTCACTTGCTATAGCTCTATCTAACTTTGAATCTCATTGATGTCAACAGGGAACTGCAGTCTATCACAGAAACTCTCTTATAAATCTCCTGTAAGAGCACATGTACTGCTTGGAACTTCACAGAGCTTTGCTTGTGAATTGCCATAATTGATACTAGATGCAGAGAGGTGATAGCACAGTAAACTACATAAAAATAACCTAATACCTTCAAAAAGAAAAGTTTTACAACATGAGCATTGTCTTTCCAGCTGTGTGTTTAGCAGAAAATTCTACAGGAATTGTTTTTAGCCCTGCATCGGGTAACAATATAGATGGCACACCAAGGAATCTCCCCAGAAATCCACGCATCAGGGCTTAGACTGAGCTTAGCAGGAGCAGGGTTCTCCACATGGTTCCCCTCTGCTTAGCGCTGCTCACTACTTTGCTTCTTGACTGTCCAATGAATCTCATGCATATTCCATGAGAGATTAAATTTTAAAACAAAGAGAACAAGAGTGTTCTTAAGGATAAACCTAGGATTTTTAGAATAATAAGCTAGTCTAAGCTTGTAATAGATAGACCCTAGAAAATAAGTTTATACCACATCTGCTTCATTATTTTAAATAGCTGAAGTTAGGTAAAATTAAACTTAAAAAAAGGTAGGTAATAGATTGGTTTTGGAGAATAAAACCCTTCTTGGTTCAGTATAGTAGGGTTGAGTTGATTTAACTTAATCTGTTTCTATACTAATCAACCTCAGCACAATACTCATGCAACAGACAAAGCCAGATAAAGACTAAGCTGTACCTGTAACTTGTGTTTTAAAGAGCTATACGTTTGTGAGGTACATTTCTAGGAGTACTAGATGTAGTCTGAGATGTAAGAATACTTATTACCCTACAGAAAATGTGTGACAAGTGCACCTGACAGGAAAACCACTTGCTTTATTTTTCTTTTCTAGGGAATTCAAACATTTTCTTATTCTGTTGAATAATACAGTTGGACATGAGAAACTAGATGTGGTGTTAAAGAAATGTGAGTGTCATGGGGTATCATGGTTTAACCATATCCATCAGCTCAGCCCCAGACACCTGCTTACTCACTGCCTCACCATGGGATGGCAGAGAGAATTCAAAACAATAAAAGTAAGAAAACTCCTGGGTTGACATGAATAGAGTTAAACAGGTAAAGAAAAAGCTGCATGTGCAAAAAAAAAAAAATATCCCCACTTCCCAGTGGTATTTAGTCATTTCCAGGAAAGCAAGGCTTCATCATATGTTACTCAGGAAGATAAATGACTTATCTTGTAATGTCCCTTTCTCGTCCCTCTTCCATCAGCTTTTTACTGCTGACCATGATGCCATGGGGTCTGGAATATTTTTTGAGTGACTTGGGGTCAGCTGTCCTATCTGTGTTCCCTACCAGCCCCTTGTGCACCTGCAGGTTCCTTGCCGGCACAGTGGGGTGAGGAGCAGAAGAGGCCTTGACACTGTGTTAGACCTGCTCAGCAGTCAGAAAACATTTGTGCATTAGCAACACAGTTTCCATTACAAGTCCAAAACACAGCCAGGTACAAGCTACTGAGAGGAAGATTAACTCTATCCCAGCCCAAACCAGCATGGGGGAATAGCTGCGCAGCTCTCCAGAGATGCCTGCCCTCCTCGTCACAGAACTGCTACATGGGGCGCACTCATTCTGCTGAACGCCTTAGTCCTAAATACCAAGCCCTTAGGGACTGAGCTTCAGGTTACTGTTGCTTTGTTAGTCTTTCTAGGGCTTTCCTTCCACAGGGCCAGAAATGACATCTGGGTAGGGCTACAGGTCCCAGAGCTTCTGTTTTTTGCAGAGGCTTCCTGTACATTATGCAAGGTAGAGAGGTATTCTTCTTGTCCACAGTTTGAAAGAAAACCTGCAAGCAGGCTGGCTCAAAACTATGAATTAAACATTTACGTGTTCCATGAAAAGAACAGGGTTTATTGTCAGAATCAGGTTTGTCCCTCCAAATGTATCATGTAGAGACACCAATATTGAGAATGCAGGCAAGTGTTCTTAGCATCAGCACATTAGGTGTCCCAGGGCTGCTGCATGAGGAATAATATGCCAGGAATCTAGACAGAGTGATGTGGAGCTTTCCTGAGCTTTCAGTGTAGGTTTTCTTGTTGAAAGCTCAGGAGATTTTTGGTAAATATTTTATACTCTACTAATTTGTATTTTCCAATGAAACACTGTTTTATCACAAAATATCTCAGTAGTTCTTGTAGCATATGATCTCCTCATGCTGCTGTCTCAGCTTCAACTAGTGAACAGACAGAGAGGTAAAACAATCTCTTATGTCAGCATGAAGTGGGTTTTTTCAGTTGTTTGGTTGTTGTTGTGACATTGGGAGTTATGCCAGGCTGTGTCCTTGGGCTTTGCATTACCAACCCAAATGACTGCTGGCCCCTGAATGCTAGTGCTGTTATTTTGAAAAGAAGTAAGGCTCCATTTAATTTTTTGTTGAATTCACACCTGGCTGTAGTAGCTTCATGCCTGCCACAGAAATCAGTATCACTGCAATAAAATGTATCTACCTAAATGGATGTGCTTGAGAGTACAGACAAGAGTAGCACTCTTTTTCTGTTAGCTGTGGGGTTTTTTTGCTGTTGTTTTCTGATGTGAACCAGTCTTTTTAAATGTAGTATCTGCAGAATGAGTACTTTCTCCCAGTTTGAATTTTGTTGTTTTCAGCACAAAGTTGCGCAGTCTGACATTTGTGGGCTGTTCACACCACATACTGTTTTCGATTGCTTATGTTGCCATCTTTTAAGGCTTCTGTGGTTTTTGCTTTTTATGACTTCAGGGACTCTTCTAATAGCATCCTTATTATCTTCCATTATTGTCAGGAAAAGGCAGTTGCAGAATTTTGCTCATCATCCCACAGGAAAGGCAGGACTCTTAGTAGCAAAGAGAGTTTAAAAATTTTAAAACAGATGTGCAAATCAGACCTGGAATTCAGGTATAAAATTTCTTCTGATGTTTTAGTAGCTCTGTTTATGTCCTAGTAAAAACCTGAAAGGATAATGTTGTACTAAGAAAACAAGTGCAACTTGAAGGTCTAGAGAAGTTTCTTTATGAACACCTCTTCATGGATATGTGTGCCTTTCCCAGCTAATATGGGTAGATTTGCAGTTCACTATGCTAATGCTCGAATTTATAATTAAATCCATCCCAGCTTTTCACAGTAAAGAGCAGCTCTAACACTGTGCATACTCTCAGCCCAAAGGTCATTCAAGTTAAGCAAGCTATCAATAAAAAAAGGTGAATGTGAACTGCATTACTATGCACTTGCCATAGTGCATAAAAGGTGGTTGTAATGTGGTATATGAAAAATTGTTAAACTGTAGTAATTTAAACATGTGCTAAAGACCCCAAAGTTGAACACATTTCAGTACCCTAGTTTATGGTTGTGGAACTTCAGGCTCCTTAGCCTAGAAGAAAAAGTGGCCAATTTAATATCATGATACTAGACCAGCTCCTAGATCCTTTAAAAAAAATACCTGCAATCTGCAAGATTAAGCTCCACTGGTAAATAGAAAAGGAAAATTTATTTTATTAATAATTTATTTGTAACAGAAAATGTTTCATTTTTCTAAAAATATTGTGATGTGACCACTTCTGATTGAAATACATTCTAACATCATGATTTTCTGTTTTTAGTAAAAGAGATTGACTTCTAGGACTTTGTTTAGTCTTTAATTGCAATCATAGTGATCGAGCACCATGTTGAAGGCAAAAAGAAATTTAAAAGCTAATCAGAACGATTTAAAATCAAAATACAATTCAAGATTGCTTTTATCTAAACAATAAAATGAATAAATGTGGTACATTCACCCCATATCAATTAAAATGAGAATATAGAGAAGTGAATGTTCTGGCAGAAGCAATAGCCATTCAAAATTTCTGGGTTTAAATTGTTAAGAATTATTCCCCATTTCAGGATCCTTATTCCTCTCTATACAGACTTATTTAGATGTGGCTTTTCTTTTCTTCCTTTTAACCATCAGGAGGCAAAAAAAGCCAAGAACAATATAAGGATTTTAGGATTTAAAGAGGTGAGAATGTGCATGAAATCAGATTCAACACTCATAAAGCACATCACTTCTAGACTTAAATAATAATTTAGATGCTAATAAATATATTGGGTGAAAATAAAAGTCAGAGAGCTGCTCTTGAGTTCAACACATTTGTAACAGTGTAACTTCACTGACCTGAAATTTACAATGGGGGAAAGTAGACAAAAGCTACTTCCCTTGTCTTTACTATGAAGAAAATATATTTTTATCACCAAAAAGTATCAGAGTGCCCAGAAGTTACTTAGGATTCTACATTCCTTTTGTTCTCAATTTACATCAGTAATTAGAAAGCAAAGAGTTTATATTTTAATAAATATGGATTCATTAATCAGTTGGATACTTTAATATTTTTATCCTGTGTATACTTTGCTCCACATGACCACACATTAAGAGGTTCATTCTTCACTATCTCTCAGCCACTACAGAAGGTACTCCATATGAGACACTAAAATTGCCTTTGAACCACACAGCTCTCAGCTTGATTACTTAGGCAAAGCAGTTCGCTTCCTATAAAAAAAGAACTCGGTATGTTTCTTTTTTCTCTTTTGTTCAGAGGAGTTCAAACCTCCAATCACAATAGATTTAATCACATTTTTTGCCTTTTCCAAAACTTGGACATAGAGCATGAGTTCAGGATACACAGCAGAGATACTCTTCAGGGCAGCTCTGAAATGGTGCACACATCTTTTCTTTGGTTGTTCCCCTGAATATTTCTATTGCAGTGTATGATTGCATGACTGTGGATCCTCTTTTAAAAACAATGTCCTCTCCAATGGGATACTTGATCTTTGTGCTGATTGGATGCTGTGTCTTTATGTTAGGAATGATAAATTACCAAGCAAGCCGAACCTTTTCCTGAGTATTTAAAGAGGTAAAAGTTGAAGGAAGGAAAAGTGAAGGTCTGCAATAAGTCTTAGAAAGAGCCTGACAGAGTCCAAAACTGTAATATAAAACTGAAACTCCACAGAGGAAAAAATAAAAGAAGAAAAGGGAAGATGGAAAGGAAGGAAGACATAAGTAAGGGAAAGCATTATGAAAACTGTAAATCAAATTTAAGTCAAGATACCAATGATGGGTTTATATTATCAGGCTAGTTCTCATTACAACCAGAGTTGTAAAGTAAAGTGTAATTTTCCTTCCTTGCTTACAGTCTGTACCAGAAAGCAGAGGAAAGAGAGGTAATTTCCTCACTTGATCTAAAACTATTCTTTATTATCATATTTATAAAGCAATTACAGCAATGGGAAAGTGGTCACACAATATTCTTCATCTATAAAAATAATCCTATTATGTTTACAGCATCTATAGGAAAAAACAGCCTCCTCCCATTTGCCAACAACAGAGTGATGCAGCAGCCTCTTGTCTTGGTGAACAAAAAAACAAAACTCAAAATACAGCTTATTATTTATACAAGAAAGAAGACCTAGATCAAAAAGTGTCATCCTCAATGTCAGTAGCTGGGTTGCAATCTCAGCTCCTCTAATACTGGTGCAGTAAGAATTGCTATTCTTGTCACATTTGTAGTTGTGCAGGAATTCTAGAAGACTTACTAGGATGCACCACAACCCTCCTTGCCTACCGAAATATTTTCTTGAAAAAACTGTAGAACTACTGGTCATATTGCAAAGGAAAGGTCTTATTCTGGTGGAAAAATGTCACTTCATTGAAAGAAATATTTTTAAGGAAATAGATTTGATAAATTTCTAGATAAAGAAAACAAAACAAAACAAAAATCTTCAAAACTTAACAGCAAAGCCTTCAAATATCTTGTTTAAAAGTTCTGAAAATGAAAAATATGTTAGTTTCAAAATGCATAGCATAATTTAAAAAATAAATATTTTGGAGGCACAAAACAGCAGAACTAGAATCATCTTTTAATTACCAATTGGTAAATATGCATGTATATTTCTGTATCATTTTTTTGAGATAATTAAAGACATAAAGACACAGAGAGAAGAGGCAGAGATAGAAACAGAGGCAGAGGTAGAAGAAAGAATTGGAGGAAAAATATTACATCCTGAATATTTTTCCAAGACAGAACAATCATCCCCCTTTCTGGACACCTCTTGAAGTGATAAATGTTTCTGTGCCCCAAACATAAGGGCATTTCTTGACCTTGAAGGAAAAATATTTGAATTAAACTGTTGAGAAGAAATGTTTCCACAAATGTAAAAGAAGTAGGCATTACTTGAAACGTCCACCTAACATTCATTCTGTGTTTCTCCCTGAAAGTGAAATAGAGCTGGGATAAGTTTGTTGGGCGGCCACAGCAGGCTGAAGGAAGGAAGCTCCCCATGAGCATGACATAATACAGAAACTACTGCTGGGTATCTGATGAGAGCAGGAATATATAACTACATGGCTTCTTTCCTGAATACATTTTTGTGCACCATAATGACAGTGAAGAATTTGTCTAATTTGTATTTGCTGCAAGCAGAAATTAATATTTTGTCCCAAAACTCATAGTTTTTGGAGGAATTCGGTCTACCAAGCCTGGATATTGAGTTTTAGGACTATGAAGAGTGCTGCATCAACAGCCTAAACTGTTAAAATGGCCTTGAATAGATATGACTGGACTGTTAACCTAAATGTTAGTGTGTGTGTCTAAGGATGGAGAGAATTACAGTCTGGCTTCTCATTGTAAACAGATAAGTCTCAGAGTATTTTCCCAAAGGAGATATTTGTTAAGTACCTGACTTCTGAGGTAATTGCATCCAATTGTGTGTACATTCCAATTGCACTTCAAAAATACTCTATGACAAAGACAATTTATGTGAAGAACAGCAATTTCTAGCAGTGACACAGAAGTCGTAGTCCTCCTCACTTAGCTCTGTGCTGTATTTTAATTTTTGACTGTGGCCAGGATTACTGTTCAGGATGTCACTCCCAGGATTTTGTAGTCAGAGACATCCTCTCCTTGAACCTCTATTATTGGTATATGTAAATTTGAGGAGTCCTTGGCAGACAGGCTTTAGGAAAGCATAGCATTCAAAACAGCACAAAGCCAAAATGCTTTCCCAGTGAGCTAGTTCAGAATAAATAAAGGAATTTTGTATTAAAAGACCAAATGAAGATAAAACTCACACATGATCAAATTAATCACATCAACTAAATTAAGTAAAATCAAATTTAGGTGCCTATCTTTAGAGGCCAGTCCCCTCTGGCTCCTTTTGTCCTTCAATAGAAGGAGGTTGACACCTCCAGAGGGAGAGAGTTGGTTGAAAACAGAGCTTAGCTCTCACTCTCTCTATTCAAATGATAGAAAACTCAGCAATTAACCTGCCCTAGTTACATGGAATTAATCCAGGGTGAGCCATCTACTTTTTTTCCATAGATAATAAAGAGTGTTCAGAGAAGAGAGCTTCCTAATTGGACCATTACATTAGAAAGAAAGCAGAATGAATATCCAAAATAGGAAGCAATTCAAGCATAATTGCTAACTTCCAGGAAGAAAAAAAACCCCCAAACAACAGAGATGCACTTTTTTACATTCAATAAATGTGTTAGTCAAGCCTACATCCTCAAAATAATCAAAAATTATTAAATTTGGAGTCATAAAGAATGATAGATGACAGTCACTCTTAATCTTGCTTATCTTTGTGTACATCTGGGTCACTGCAGTTATTTCAGCAAGTATACTTTGCAATAGCACCATGAAATCTGAGTAGGAGCTTTCTTAATGTTAAGCAAAGAGTCATCATCAGGGTGGGCATGGGCTCTGAGGTTCCAGCCTCATACTGTGACATAAAGGAGCCCTGAAGTTGTAGAAAAAGCCGTAAAAACATTACATAGCTGATGTGTAACCTTTGTGTGGAGCTGGTGGAAAAGTTTCTAACCCATCACTCTTATCTGGTAGATAATTATTTACTCTTAACTGTTGGGGGGCTGTGGTCCGTCAAGTAGAGCCCAAGTCATTTAACATGTGTTTCTACAGAGAATGATGAGGATAAGCTGTTTGTAAAACCCGACACCTTACTTAATTGTATATAGACTTTAGACCCAGCTGTAACTCAAAAGAAGACAAGAAAACTAGGTGTCTTAAACAGGACACTTGGTTAAGTCCTTTCTCAAAAAAAAAGTTTGTTTTGTTTTAAAAGAGTTTGAAGTCCTGTCACATCCACAAAGACATCTTTATGTGTCACTCATACAAAAGGTTAGAAAACTAAATTCAACTTCTGTGTAGGCTCAAAATGAGTCAAATCCACATATTTAATTTTCCAAAGGATTAGATCACTGATTAGAAGATTTCAGGTTTTGCTGGAGGTCAAGATTTTCTTATGTTAAGTAAACCATTGATTGCTTTGCATACTGTATACAGAAATATTTTTCTTCCTTTTCTTCTTTTTTTTTTTTTTTTAATTCCCTTTTTCTTTTTTTTTCTCTTTTCTACAGAAAGTCTATGAAGCATAACTAAGAGGTAAATATTTTCTTATTATTTTCCAGGTGGCAAAAGTTTTTAAAAATTTAAGAAACAGAGTTTCGCTCAGCTTAATCTGAAAAGAAGAAAAATCATCCTTGTAAAGTTTACTTCCCAGGGAGAAATAAGTGACTTGCAATTCCAGCAAGAAAAATTTTTCCTGTCTTTCTTTTCCTTTACTCAGTTCTACCAAATGTAGCAGTGCCAGCCTTCAGCATATTTGTCAGTAGCTTGAAAGTGAAAGAAAGATTATCCAGACAATGTTGAATTGGAAGGAATTGAAGAAGAAATTAACTATTAATCTTAGTACAGAAGGACTTACATTAATTTAAGTGTCCGGTCTACTAAACAGAAAATATAGCCCAAACAGGTGAAACTGAAATAAATATGTTTTGAAGCAATAGATAAACAAAGTTAATCTATTACAAAAGAAATGCTCCTGACAAACGAATAGGATTTCACAGTTTCAAAAACTCTCCAAAGCCTTTATCTTCAGAAGGAAGTAAACATTGTTAGGGAGGAAATTACAAGAGGAATATGAGAAATCAGCAGAGCATATCACCACTGTGCAATGTTACATTCCTGACTTCTAAGAGTAAAATCCCTTTGCAGACCCACTGGCACTGATAAGCAGGCCTCACCAGGGCTTTAATCAAATTTATCCTTAACGTACAGAGAGACAGCACTAAATTTTTGAGGACAGGGCTTGGACAGGACTCAAGTGTTCTTGATGTCACATGGACAGAGCAAGTAAATAGCCTGAACTGTAATAAGAATCAAACATATTATTTTTTTCCCTGAAAAAGAACCCTGGGGGCTGAGAACAATGATATTCCTTAGCAGGATCCATTTGTTGACTTGAAGGAACTAAATAACCAGCAAGTACCTTCAAAAACTAAATGACTTTATGGCAATCACCATTTCAATCATTGCACAGTCTGCTTTTATCCAATGCAGGTGAAGTGATGTGAGCTTACAAAAAGACCAAGTCCTGACTTTTGTAGAACCAAGATATGCCAGAGAAATAAAAAAAAAAAAAATTCACCCATCTCTGATCTCAGTCACCTGTGAATTACAAACAATAGATGAGCAGTGGACAATGATAAACAACAGCTGCCAAATCCTACTGAATAATGGGTGTATGGTTAACAGTGCCACATACCCCGAACTTTCATGGGAAGGAGTACTCCAAAAAATGAGGCATTGAGGATAGAGAGCTCTCTCAGATGGATCCAGCCAAGATACCGTCAAGTTGTGATCCAGCTCTGGTCCTCAGCAAGGCTAAACACCTATATCCTGCTATCTGCTTCTACTGATTCCAGTTCTGCAACCAGCTTTCTCTGAGCTGTGCTCCATCGCCTGCTATTCACGTGCCCAAAGATCATTTAGATATTTAGTGACTGGTGAAATGAAGAACTAAAAAACAGGTTTAAGTGAAAGGGGACAATGGAGAAGTTCTTGGTCCAGCGCCTGCCCAAAGGCAGCCCTGAAGTTCAGTACATCCATGGAGTATATTTGCTTTGGTTTAACAATTTCACACATTTTATTATGAGTGGGCATGGCCTCATCTTCAGTTATAAACAGCTACCTCAACACTGCTTCCTTTTATTGAAAAGTTAACACAACTACCTAGTACACAGCTATTTAAAACAGACATCAAATTACCCTGAAGTCTCTGAGGATTTTGTATGTGTTTAAAGAAGCTTGACAAAAGGTTTGAGTAGCGTTGGTAATCAGTGCTCCCTGTCATAAACCACTGTCTAAGGGCCAGCACTCTTTTTAAGAGCACCAGCCTCAACTACATACCTTGTAAGGACTTGTGTGCTCCTGTTTGACCTTTCAAAACAAGGGCCTTGGCTCTGTAGAGAGGACACCAGGTCACAGTAGAACAGCAACTACACCTTACCATACAATCATGTAAGGCACATGAGCACCTGAGCATTTGCCAACCCGCTGTAAAATGGTAAATAAATACATGGAAAGGTAAGAAAGGGGAATAATTTCCTAAATGCTTTATTGTCTCAACATTTATTGCCTCATGCTTAATGCAAAGGAAATTTGTGGTCAGAGCCTGGATGTGCCCAATCTTACTGAGAATGGAGTAATTCAGAAATTGAAAACTAGAACAATAAAATTGATCACATTCATTGATACGAGTAAAATTCCAGTAAAAATAATAATGTTACAGACTAGGATGTGTGGATGAGGCATTCTTAGAAAGCAATAAAGTATTCCCAGTGTGTCCTATCCAAACAATAAAAACTGTGCCACAGACCAGCAAAGGCACTATTAAATATGTCCATTCAAAACTCAGAATTGGTTTGGTTGCAATTCAGTGTCCAAAAATTTTCAATTTGCCAAGAAATCGAAAGGCAGAAACATTTTGAACTCTGGAAAATAATCTTATTTGCAAAAATCAAAATATTTTCTGGTCTTGTCTTGAGAAATATATTTTATGATATCAGGGAAAAGCTACATTCTCTACATGGTGTTTGGTAACAATGCTGGGACTGTTGTATTCAATACCTTTGTGAGAGATCAGTGTATTCCCATCAAGTTTCAGATGGCATTGCTCTAGGGGGAGTAGTAGGTGGGCTCTAGGGTTCCTCTGCCATTCAAAAGCATCCAAGACTTGCTGGAGGAGTGAGACAGCAAGAACAAAAAGAAGATCAATAAGGATAAATTTAAAGCTTTTTATCTGGGAAGGAAAAACCCTGCAACATCACAGGCTGAGCACTGACTGCCTAGGAAGCTGCTGTGCAGGAAAATCTTTTGAGGGTCCTCGTGGGCTGGACCAGAGCTGATCATGGGCCCCTGGGTTTCCCTAGAAGCAAAGGGGTTGACAGCAACCTGGACTGTAGGCACAGGGCAGACCCTGGAGATCCAGGGAAGGAACTATTCTCCTCTATCCCACATATATTAGATCATTAACACAGTGTGCCCAGTACGGGGCTGCTCACTACAAGGAAGACACTTTTAAACTGCTGATAGTTCAGTGGAGGACACCAAGGTGATAGGAACAGGAACATTTCTCAGGAGAAACTGGGAAAGCTGGGTTTGTTCAGCCTGAAGCAGAGGCAGTTTTGGGAGAATGCAACAGCAGCCTCAACTGACCAAGGTGAAGCTTTCTAGGAGCTGTAGATGAGCTCTTCCCTGCAGGGCATTGAGGGACAACAGACAATGTGTAGGAATAGAAGCAGTAGAGGTACAGACATACAGACTGAAGAAACACTTTTCCCATGAGGACAGATGAACGCTGTTATCAGTAACCCAGAGATGTTTTGTAGTCTTCACTCCTGGAGGTTTTAAGGTCTTGACTCTGTATGAAGGCATGAGAAATCTGGTCAGATTTCTTGGGGATCTCAGTCAGAGTAAAAGGTTGTCCTAGAAACCTCCTGAGGTCTCTTCCAACATGCATTATATTGTGATTTTATGATTCTCTAGTTTATAATGTAAAAGAAAATGATGTGGTTTTAGTCATAAAGAAATGACAGGTCAAAATGCTCCATTTCAAGTAAGAAATTAAATATTGTTTGTTTTGAAAAAATTATTGGTTTTTTTTAAAATTTTGATCCATATTTCAGCAAAACCAAACTCTCTGAGGAAGTTTTGATGCTGATGGAGCAGCAATCTTGGATGAAGGATGGTCTTTTAGGAAATGGCTCCTGAAGGAGTTATTTACATCAGGAGAAAAGACCTTAGTTTGCTGTGTTTCATTGACATAGATTGGAAGTGATCACTGCATGAAAAAGCTACTAATTTAAGAGACACACATGAGGCAAAACAGGGGGAGAGGAGTCTGACAGTGGACAGCAAAACATTTAAGATTTAACTTGTCCCTGCATAACTTGGCTGCATTTTTTTTTTCTTTCTGAACCACATCTGTTAGTTCTTTATGAAATCTGTAGGAAAATAAATAGGAAATTCACAGTCCAGTGGCTGAAATATTTTCTTCATATGGCCAGAGGTAGGAAAAATAAGACTTTGAGTTTTCCCTTTTCCACTTGCAGTAATGAGAGACCCAGAGAACAATTGTATTCACAAGATGAAAAATAGTATTTGTTTTTGGTGAAATGATTAAAACACGTCTGTGACAGAAAATATTAAAAGATTCTTTCTAAAGCAGTTCAGCAGTGCTTCAGGAAGCCTGGCTGGAATAGCCTTACTCCTAGTCTTTTTTCTTCAAACTTGAACTTCTCCACAATGTCTCTCACTCTTTCTTTCTCTCTTTCTCTCTTTCTTTCTTCTGTTGCTCCTGTTGGAGTTAAGTGGTAAGAAAAGCATTTCTATGACTGTATGGGAGGAAGTTAGAAGAGTCACATTCAAATCATTACTCAAACTGACTGTTCAAAGAGACTCATTTAGAAATCTCTGTTATAATTGTAAGTTTTTCAAACAATCAAAGCTGAGAGGTAGGTTTCTAGACAGTGGTCTGTTTGTCTGTCTGCCTGCAGAAGGAACTTTTCTCCTTTGAAAGTCTCTTCACAAGAGATAAATATGTACATTTTTAGAGGGCTCTCTAATACACTTATTCTAGATGGTCATTTTAAGATGAGATTAATTACCCTCTGGAGACAGACAACTTTAGAAAGGAAAAACATCATTATTTAAATGCCCTAGTATTGTTCTCGTGTATTTTGGATTTTTTTTTTATGTCATCAAACAGATAAATGAAAAAATCTCTTTCAGATTATATTTGTTTAGCTAATCCAAGTACGTGACCAGTGGATTTGTCTGTACACAGGCAGTAATCATTTACAAGTCTGAAACAGCAGGAGATAAATACAAACAAAGAGCCCTGCCTCTGACAGACCTGTACAAATATATCGGTCACTTTTCTTCAGAGGTAACCAACTCGTCTTTGTGCCTTAATCAATAAAGTTCTCAAATGATTAAACAAGTTGATTTGTCCATTGTCTTTAGAACACGTCCTTGCTCATAACTCTTCAAAGTCAAATAGAATTTGCATGTGATATTATATTATTCCCCAGAAGGCTTTTTCTTTCTTGCAGAAAAAGTTACCTCTTGCCTAATATAATCTTATTTTCAGTAACCGCTTATGTGCCATTACCAGTGATTTTGACAGGGTTTTATTAGGCAGATCTGGAGGATTTTTAGTTTTGCTTTGTTTTTTCTAGTTTACATGCATCTAGCATTGAATTTATGCATGCCTTAGTTCTTCATTATTGAGTACTATTTAAATGAATCACTGTGGTCTGTTCACCCTGGTCAGAAGCTAAGCACCCACCAAGCTGCTTGCTCTTTTCCTTGTTTAGTGGGGTGGTAAATAGAGTTGGAAATTTTGAATCCATTCCTCTTCTTAACATATTCTAGTGATTATTTGGATATAAATCCCACTTCCACCATCTTTTCCTTGGATATATTTATTTTCAGCCTTTGCTTTTTTTAGGTTAGCTTAGAAAAAAATCTGTAATCATCACACTGAGTAAATCCCATTCCTTGCATTCTGTCTGTGTAACATGCACAATATAAAAAAAACTTAATTCCTAGTTTAGGCATTTGAAGTACACCCTGGGGAGCACTTGCCTGAAGGTATGTTAAAATTCTTACATTCCTTATGAGATCCAGGCCTAATATTTGGGGTTAAGAAAATCTTTAAGCTACAGGATGTCTAAAACTCAAGCTTCAGAATTTTAAAACTTAATTCCTACTGTGGACTGCTGTGGATCTAGCCTCAAGGTATTAGATAACATTTTGAAGCCAGATCTTCCAAGATGTGGCGTAGGAAGCATGTTCTCAGCACAAATTGCGACACAATTTAGATTAGAATAAATTTATTTCAATTAATTAAGCTAGCAGTTTAAAAGGAACACTGGAACTCTGTAGGTATAATGCATAGTATCTGGGCAGTTTCCTGGTCTTGCTGCAAGACACTACGGGCACACAATAACCAATTACAGCAATCACAATATAATTACAAAGAGATAACATCTTCAAAAAGATACTCTTTTTTAGATACCAGGGATCACATCCTAAGGAAAGATATTAAACCAAACAAGTTTTATCCAGGAATAACCTGAACACAGGGAATGAAGAAACTTGAATTTTGAGCCTTTAAAAACATGTGTAGTTCTGGAGAACACATCCTATTTGGTCTAACAAGAGCAACTAACCTGCCACCAGGGAGCCCTCAAGGACAAAAGTACTCAACACCAGGGTAAAGAGTTTCTCAGAGCTGATCGAGAAAGCCAATTAGGGCTACAATCGTCAGGAAAGATAACTTCCTTCTGAAATTTTTGCAAGTATAGTTCATCTTTCTCTTTCTGATAACTCTATCTCTTTCCATTACTTTTCTAGGAAGAGGGGGGCTGGGGAGGATGGAAGTGGAGGTGGGAGTGGGAGGGAGTAATTTTGGCTACATTTTTGGTTATGAGGCAAAACCTCGACATTTTGAAACACAAGGAAGTTTCTAATTTTTTTCAAAATTCTTGTTTTAAGGCTCAGCTTCACAATGAAATTACCGCAGCAGTGTGGTAAAGAAACTTTGCATCATTGTATAGCTACCTTTGTATATACTTCAGACATAAGCCAAGCAAAGGCAAAGGCAAGCTTACAATTCTTTTTGTTATGTTTCCTTGTGTTTGTCATGGATCAAATGCCCAGACATAGATAACATGGATGGCACAAATATCAAGTTATTAAGCTACGATTGCCATATGACAGGTCTGCATTGTGCATATTAGCGCTTCACCTGCATTAATTTTAATGAAATCTTTATTAAGCTATTATCTTTTTTATGCACTATGCACTATCCTGGGTATTAGAGTGGATGCAATTTCTTAACAGCAGAATATTTTCCAAAGGAGCTATTTTAATTATTTTGTTATATATTTTTTTGCCCCAGGACCTGGGTGACAAGGGGCAGTTTCATTTTCCTCTTTTTGGACTGGCATAAGAGCCTGAGTGCTACACAGTTTATAAAAGTTTTATATGTTTTATATGCTACCACCGCTTCTGTTCTGAAGTCCCTTTTGCTCTTCTTTCTTTTTCCCATGCCCTGCCCCCACATCTCTCTCAATTTCAACATACACAAAAACCTATTTCATAAATTATAACCTGTTCCAAACATCACAGGCATTTAAAGCATGACCATCATTTTTCACAGATCCTAAAATCCTTCCCCTGGGATCCTTAATCCATCCTTGAAAAGTATGTTGTGCTTTTATTTTTTTTTCTTTATGCCTCTTGATGTACAGTTTGATATTTACATCTACTGAGCATGTGACAATATAGAAGGATTTTTTCCTCCCTCTTTTTAAGATTAATTCCCATGACAATATGGTTGAAACATCAAAAATACTACATCTTTTGTTACAATGATTAAAAGCATGTCTCTTTTCACCTGTTTTAATCATTCACAGGAAATGGTATCTGAATTCTGAGCAGTGGTCTTAGAGATGATAAACTGAATTCAAGGAATTTGTGTTTATAGCTATGCCACTTCCATGTAATTGCTGCAAGGAGGTGTATGTAGAGGTACTAAATAATACTAACTACACTCTGTAAAGTCAGAAGAAATAATAATTAAAAAAATAAAAAACACTGATGGGGAGACTATTTTCGCATCTAGAAAGGGGACTTGGATTTGTTGCAAACCACCCTAGAAGGCAAGAGTAACCCAGGATATTATTAATAGATCCCTTAAGGTGTAGCCAGGTGGGAGTCAGCCTTTTCTCACAGGTGGCAAGTGGCAGGACCAGATAACAGGGTCTTTAATTGTCCTGGGGAAAGTTAGACTGGATATTTGGAAAAAAATCCCTTCATTGAAAAAGGGTGGTTGAGCATTGGAAGAGTCTGGCCAAAAAAGAGGTGGAGTCATCATCCCTGGAAATTAAAAAATAACTTGTGAATGTGGCAGTCAAGGATGTGGTCTAGTGTGAACATGGTTGTGCTGGGTTAACAGTTGTACTCAATGATCTTAGAGATGTTTTCCAAACTAAATTGTTCCATGATATCATGTTCAGAATTCATTGCACAACCCACTTTATTTTTCCATTCAGTTAAACCCTGCTTATAAAGAGCTGTTTCCAGAGGCCTTACGTCTTAATATTACTGCCACAATTCTTCATCTTCCAAACTTTTCTAACACAGCTAATAGATTGCTATTTCCTCACATATTTCTCAAATTTTCTGCTTGGGATTTTTTTTGTACTATATTTTTATGTATTATTAGGGCTTAAATCTAGGCCTTTGCTATATTTTTATTTTGGCTGCATTCTGTTGCTATCTCTACAAAATCTTGATAAAAAGCATCATGGAAGTTAAAAATTGGGAAGGAATTATTCCATAACCTGAGACTCCATCCATCTTGATACCAGTGCTGTGTAAGTTATATTTAAATTGGTCAGCTTTTCAGAAGAATGTAATATTTACATTTGTAATTTTCATCTTTCTTAGTAATTGCTGCTGATTAAAACATCAATATATTTTAACAAACATAATTTTATGTCCAGAATTTCTCTCCAAGACTTTTTATAAACTCATTGATATCTCAGTCCTTAACCTATAGTACCACATATTAACTGCATTAACAAGAGAAAAATATTTGAAAAATTGTTTTAACTTCTTTTTTAGTTATTACCTACCTATGAAAGTGAGTAATTAACCACAAACTATTAAAAATTAAGAAATGTAATTGTTTAGAGACTATTTAGGGAGTAGAGATTGAAATACAAACCAATGTAAATGATTTGGCATTTAATTGTATTCTTAGTTTGAAGTATAATCCATAAGTTACAATGCAATTAGAATATGTTTTCATGGGAAATTCCATATTATAATAAATTCCCAAAATAATAGGCTATCTTTTTAATGAAAGCAGAAGTTTGTGATAAAGTGTATTTATTTAAAAGAACTTCTAAGAGCAGAAGTTCTTTGACTTTTGGATTTACGTCAGCATAAAAATTATGTGTACAGTCTAAATGATGAGCTCATAGAGTTGAAATTTTGCCAAAGTAATTTGAATTCTGGGGTTCTCAGAATGTCAGCTGCTGTAATAATATCCAATTAAGGAGCTACATTAAACTACAGACATTAGTGTAGTACTATCTGTTACTAATTCAACTTTTATGGGCATCATCAGAAAGTTTTATTTCTAACAGGTTGCAAATATTAATTACTTAAAAATAAAAATTATCTAAGTACTGCTTCTTACAATGGCTTTAACCAGTCTGAAATAAAGAACTGTGTTAAAGGAAATAGCTTTTTTCAGTAACTGTCATTTATAGCTATTTATGTAGATTTTAGACCAATGTGGATTTGATTTAATCATATGGAGATTATATTTGTACAAAAGGTGGCAAACAGTGAAGCAGTATAGATATATCATAAGATATTTTTAGTTTCCCTTGTATTTTGGATCTAGTTCCTTCAGCCACTGAAATATGAATGCTTCAACTTGCTTGTAATACATTATCTTATTCTTAAGGTAAGGTCACTCGTGTTCAGTAGCAAAACCCCACAGCTGTTCTTTCTAATGCTATTGCAATGAACATACTCAGGTACTAGCAAAGGACCTAAAGTGAACATTGTTTTAAGAAATAATTTTTAGACACTATAAATTTAAAGCTATTCTAGCAGAATAAAAGAGATAAAATATTGTATAGACAAAGTTTACAACTTCTCTAGCAGAATAACACTCCTCTAATGAAAGCATCAATACTAAAGAAGAGATGTCAATGAACCAAAAAATTAAAAGTGTAGGGTATTTATAGGTTGAGATCAACTAATTGTAACAAGAAGTGTGTGTGGTCGATTAGAATGGGAAGAAGGCAAAGAGAAACCTGCGTACCCAAAGAGTTTTTATGTCTGAATATGTAGCCTACTAAAGGGATTAACATTTTCTCCTGTGCTTCTTTATCTTAGACAATCTACTATTTATCCTTGTATGGTGATTCTGTCCGGTTGTGTCTGAGGGTGAGACAGAGAAATTAGGACTTTTTTTTTAATTACTCACAATGTTAGTTGTACTTCACTCCCAGATGGAGTTGAAATACCGAAAGGGAGACTAGTATGATTTTCTGATTCTATGCATTATTTCAAATAAATTATAGATAAACATTATGCACTTATTTATTGTACTTATTATTCACTGACTCTTCCCTGACTCTTCCATTTAATGATAAGAAACAAATGTCTGTTCTCTGGTTCCTTCAGAAAGTTATTAGTAATTCATCTAAACTTTGGGAAAAATATAATATTAATTTCTAACATAGCTTGATCCATGTATGTTTTCCTGCACTTCAAATTTTCCTTCAGGTCAACAGAAAGAAGTACCTTTGTACAGTTTTAGTCTCTCTGTATTTAGTCGCTCTGCACTGGCAACAGTTTCCTACAGTTTTTTTTTTTTTTTTTGGTCTTCATTGAAGAGGATCAACCACTTGGGTTTGTACATTTCCTCTAACTAAGGTGTTAAGAAGCCTCTGAGACCTTCAAGCACTCTGATTGTATTTGCTTTGAAAAATATTGCAACATGATACTTTTACAAATTTTAAATGTTCTGACTAGTTCTTGATATCACGTATCACAACACATCTTTGTTAGACAAGAAGAATCTTTATGAACTAACATTATTACATTTGATCTTTTTTTTTTAATAAATAGTGTCAAGAGAAAGTTTTCTCTTAATCGAACTACTCTTTCATCTACTCTTGTAATTTCAGAATGTTTAAACAACTTCTGGCAATAACTTCGTAGTTTAAGTGTTTAAATATTTTTTTCTATATCCCTAGTTAACAAAAATAAATCCACAATGGATAGATAAGGCAAAGAATAAGTTAGTAAAACCCAGAGAAGAAGAAATTGATGGAATATAACTTGATATTTAGAAATGACACCTCAATAATGATTTACCAATACCTGTCAGTAGATGTTAATATTATATTTTCCCTCTCCATGCAGATGTTCTCTGCAGTCACTGGTGGATGTCACAGGTTTGTCAACTCTAGGTCATTGTTTCCCAGTTTGTATTAACATTGACTGATCAACAGTCATTGTCTCAAAGTCCTGGTCTGGCCATGGACCTTGTTCCAGGATTGAATTTGTCATTAGGTAATGATATTTGACTTTTTCAGGTGGAGTTCTTTTCCTTTTTCATAATATCAAATGTCTCCATATTTCCTATAATGGTGAAGTGTATCTCTTTATCTCTGAAAATTCAACAACAAAAATGTAAAAAGAAAACCTACAATTATAAAAATTATAAACTGCTATTTTTATAAATTGAATTTGCCTTTTACATATTTTAAAATGTTTTTTTCTGCCTGGTTATCTTAATTGGCTAGTTCCTCAGTGTGTACCCTAATCACATAATCAGGTTAAAGTTATTAGCAGTACCTTGCATTCAGCAAAATCTATGCATTTCTGAATATATAATAGGATGTGATTTTTTAGTACTATTGCTAGCACCTAATGTCTTCAGTTGCACAGCTGTAATAAATTAAACCTAATGTTTGCATGGTACTGATTTACCATATTCTATGAGGACAGAAAACTAAAGTTCTGCCTGTTCTGTAATCATTTGCAGAACTGAAGGGAATGAGCATATTCTTGAGGTATTAACCTTTCACTGTTTTCAGTTTCATGGTCATATTAAGGTTCTATTTTTGTCTCTGGCAATCATAATCTTTTCACATTAATATTTTTGCTCTGGTCTGATAAGCACTCCTCCTTTGGTTCTGACAACTCCATGACAACTGTCCACATTTTTGGACATAATCAGAACTTTAGTCGTATTTTGGAAATAGCCAGAGCTCCTCCATATCACAGCATGCAGAACACAATCTGTCAAATTTTAAAGTTTCTACAATAAACTGTGATGATTAGTAAGATAATTAGGGCTTCTTTCCTATGATTGAATCAATTTGATTGCAATATTATTTTTTCACCTGTGCAATATCATAACTTAGAATCAAATACCTGCAATATCATCACTATTTCAAGCAAAGCCAGAGGTGCACTACAGGCACTCATTCAGCCATTTCTAAATACTATTCTCTAAACAAAAAGACCTTAATTTTTGGCTTAGTGACAGCACCATCATACACTGGTTCTGGTTTCTTTCTCAAACCTTTATTCCTGCACTGAAATCCATTTCCACGTAGCTCTAGTACAATAGATATGTGCAAGACATGTGCCTTCCGCTGTGACACAAATGACTGAAGTATTAAAAGTTTATTCACCATGGATGAAAATATACTCAAATCTCTGTCAGGGAGATGCATCCAAGGTAAGTACATAGAATCACAGATTTATAGAATGGATGATGTTACAAGGGATCTCTAAGGTGGTTTATTACATCATCCCTGTGCAAAAGAGTATAAGCTGAAACAGGTTTCTTGAGGCTCTTGCTGATTCAGGGGAGATAGAGACTCCACAGCCTTCTCTGATAAGCCTGTTCTACTGCTCTGAAAACCTGGCAGAGACCTTGAGTGATCTTTATTTTGTCATAGACACTGTTCTTTGACAAAAATAGTGACCCACTGCTTATTGTCAGAGCATGCATCCATCCTCAGCTGCAGAAAGCCACTGCACCCTCTCTACAAACATCAGGAGCCAATGGTCATCTCTGCTGTACAGAGAAACACAGCTCTGAGCCAGGCAGACTTCTGGTCCTCTATCTTACACCAAGAGGTCTGTCTCTGCAGACATAGCTGCAGTACCTACCCCTGACAGAAGCAGGTCTCATACCTAACACAGAGGAAGCTTCTACACAGTCAGAACTGTGGAATATAGAGAAAGAGATGAGAACACGTTTCTGTCACTGGCAAAGTTTTCATGAAAATCACATTCATGTGATGCCATGAGTCACATCAGTTTGTCATCAGAACAGTATGACTGATGGTCACCCTATAAACAGCTGTATGGTCAATACCATATCTGCCTTGTCATACACTTATCTTGTCCATATCTGGCCTTGCTAAACAACTTTGACTTCTCTTATCAGGGCAATGACTAAAAAAATCCAGTACAGGGGGCTGCCAAGATTGTTAGGAGAGTGTGAAATATAAGAACTGGTTGACAGAAATTATTTTTTTCAGCCTTCAGAAGAGAAGTAAAGGCATGTAATTATTTTATATGTGAGATTTTTTTTTGGTTTTGTTGTTTGATGGGTTGTTTTTTTTAATATGGTAATTAATTTCCATGGAACAGGTGCCACCTGTATCTGTGCATTCCTTTACTGCTAGCTGAAATTTCCAGAGTTATTTCCTCCCTCTGAAGAGTGTATCTAAACTATGACCTATTTATTTTTCTTTCTTCAAGATATGAACATTCTCTCTCGATCTTCATTCACGACATATTTTTATGTTTACTGGGGTGCAGATGGTGGTTTTAATTCTTGCCATCTCTGCTAATCCAAGCAGCCGCCTCTGTGCTATGTTTAAGCAACACCTTTGAAAGCAGAGACACAAAAGCATGCTTTTTCAGTGCTAATTTAGTATCAAGTAAGGAGCTGAACCAGATGACTGGCTGCATATAGATGCATGGAAAAATAATAAAGGCTTCAGAAGCTGTTAAAATGTGATAGTGATAACAATAACATGATTATACTTGCCAGTGGGTTTACAATGCTGTGCAGGTACTATGCAGTGTGGAACATGCTCTCCCCTAAGTAAAGAGACCTGGAAATATGTAGGGAGGCATTCTATATTCTGCAGGACAGGTCAATAGAGTGAGATGCAGTCTCTCGCTCTTATCACTCACAGAAAATGCTGCTCTTTATCCTGAGAACAAAAGAAACATGGGAAAGGAAAGTTTCTTCCTCATATGATACTGCAACATTAGAGAGGTTTGAGATCTAGTTTTGATGATCAGACTAAACCACGCTTCCTATGAGACATAATCAAATTGGCCTGGAGCTATAACTAGAGAAAGTAGGTTTCTTTTGAGGATAAAAATATACATTAATAGGTCTGTTTACATCACTTAAAATATGTTTTATCACTGGATTCAAGTACATAAAACCATAAGCCCCTGACTATTAACACATGGTTCTTCACATGCCTAAGAGCCAAGCTAATTTGTGGCCCTAAGTGTATTTCTGGATCATGGCCCAAATAGTGTAATTAACTAGTGTAAAAAAACTTATATTTGAAAAATTAAGAAACAAAATCAAAGCACTAACTTTTTGTAACAGTTGGAAAAAAAATTTTACACCATTATCAGCTTCTTCCTGTCTCCTCCCAATTTTCCCTTACTGCTCCTAGTTACTCTCTCACAGCTTCCCCTAACCCTTTCAGCTTTTGAAATTTCTGCTGAGTTTTTCAGATCCTCAGAGACCCCTCTCAGCTTCCTTTACCCATGTAGTTCCTCTGTTCTTTTCCAACTCCTCTGTTCTTTTCCAACATATTTTACCTTTGCCAAACAAATTCCCTACTCTTCCTCTATTTCACAGTCAAAAACTGAATTAAGTCCATGTTTCATCTGAGCACTGGACCTGTTCAATGGCAGTGTTTTGAGCAAAACTGCCTTGGGTGGTCTGTTGAATATTATTCAAACCAAGATTTTCTGGATGATAAAAAAGACCAATGAAGAGAAAGGGACGAGAAGATTAAGAGAGAACAAGAGGGACATAGAAGACTAAGAAAGGAAAAGTATTTTTATTTCTTGAAACAGATACTAAATAGGAGACTATATATCACTCTTGAACTGTTTGATTTATGAACCTGTATGCATTACATTTTTGTATACTGTTGAAGGTGTTTTGTGGGATTCATCTATTAAAAAAAGAATTTCCCTAGTACAGATAAGTATTATTGCCTTTCTATATTTCCTCCTAGTAGCAGCCTTTTTAGTAACATAGTAACAGTCTTTTATCATCAGAATTCATCCAGTCTTATATTTTTTTTATTTTTTTTTTTAAGAGGAGTTGTCTGATTTGTGGAGAATGATGTTGCTGTCTGATGCTACATCGTTTCATGACACTAACATCGGCCTTATGGTATAAATAATTAATTTTGATTCATATTCTTAGACTTAATCCTTTCTTTTAACTGTTTCCTTTTTAGACATTCTTATGTACTTTTTCAATTGCTGAAAAAACCTGGATTTTTTACTTCCTAATCTAATCTAAGTTACTGTATATTTAGGCAGTAAATCATTTAAAGGAAGAATGTCAATGCTTGATGTACAAAAATATGAAGAAAATGTGAAGAATTTCTTCTCCAAGTAGCTTAAAAGTAGAAACGTGTGAAAAATGAGAAGATAAAATCTCTACTTAACTAGAGTGGGAGCAGTGACATTTCTTCATTGGAGAAGAGCCTACCAAGTGAAAATGAGCTTTCTCCAACTCTTGTGACAATTACAATTGCAATTTTACAAGTCCTGGGAAGTGTGATCAATCCTCATTAGAGACTTAATCCTGTTATCAATCTGGAGGGAAAGAAAAGTACTTATGGCTGCTTCAATACTACCTTCCACCTCTGCTTTGCAAAGTGCCTTAAGCTGGAATATGCATTCTGGCTGGCATCACAAAATAGTACCCACACCTTCAAAATGGACCATCTGCACGTGTTCTTCTCTACCTTTAGTTCTAGAAACAGTCCCACACATTTCTCATGTTGTCCTCATTAAATGAAGTTCAGCTGTTTTATCCTGACCCAGTGCCATTTGTGTTCTTAAAGATTCTCCTCCATTGCTTTGGACTTCCAGACTTTCCATGTTTTGCTAATTAATTTTCCATGGGTCTTTAAATCTGAGCCTGTGCTGTCAGCAATTTGTTTTCTCAAATTCAGTGAGAAATTATCAGATTACGTAATAGCAGATATTTATTTAGCATCATGCCTTTTAAAATAAACCAGATTTCGTAATTGAGTGCAAGACAATATCCATGGCTCTTCAATGAGTTTTGTTTGGTTGGGGATTTTTTAGATTTTATTTACCTATTTTTATATTGTTTACTCAAGTTTCATCATTAGTTTTTATTTTTAATGTTCAATCACTGGAGTACCCAGTTCACAACCTGATATTACATGATATTTTTCTCCTATCAAGCCCAATATTTACTTGACCAGTACTTTTCTTACCAGAATTCAGAAAAATTATTTTTTTCAGTAATAATAGGTGCAGTGAAACATTAAGTCTAGCTGAGTCAAAGATACTTTTCCCCAAAATACAGATTTTGTTTTTCTAGGTTTTGGTCAATAGGTCACTAGGGTCAAATACTGGCTCATAATTTGGCAGGCTCAAGGATTCCATGAACTAAAACAGCATCAGACACCTGGCTGGGATTCATATGGCCAGATGCAAAGTCTATAAAGTGAACTTCTATGTCTGAGTCAGTTATGCCTTCATAGTTTGATTGGAAATAAACTTTTATCGTTTAATTGGGGAAAAGAACATGTCAAAGGAGGGGTTTATCTCTTTTCAAAGTACTTGCCTAAAATAGGTCAGATGAATAAATGCTTTGTAGGTGTCTCAAGTCAGATGAGGTGAATCATACCCTGATTCATTAGAGACTTGAGAAAGCTGTGGACTTCTCATTATCTCGATTGTAATTTAGCCAAGTGCTTGACTGACTGAAGCAGAGAAAAATTGGATGCTTCTGTAAATTAAGTCTTATTCTGGACAGATGAAATATTGTTTAACAACAGCAAGTAGTAAAGATGACTGGACATACAGATGAGATAATATCTTTTGATATTAGATTCCCTATTAGTTTAGAAAAAAAATTTTAGTTCAGTTGGATCTTCTTATAGTTTAGGCAGCTGTCCAGACTTCTCCTCACTTTGTCTATCTATCCTCACTTTGTTTTATTTGTCTTTTAACTCTGTCAGCAATCAGCATACACCTCTTTTTTTTTTGCTACTGGAATATATCAGTTTATAACCTGGTTATAAGAATGACAATCTCCATTCTGCCTAGTGTTCACTCCTGTTTGCATTGTACTGAGTCTTCTGATTATCTTTAATTATTATGTACTAAGATTATAATAACACTGTACATTTATGGCAGCAAACCTGTTTACTACTCTTCTAGTGTGTTAGATAAAGAGGAGAAAGCCTTTGGATTTGCTCTTGTTCTGTTTCTCTTCATTCTTCAGATTAGTATTCAGCAGTTCTTCAATTTTCAGTGTTGTTTGCTGCACACAGAAACAAAGGCAGACTATCTGCTGACTTATGTGTCACCCCTCTGGTAGGATTTTCAACGTGAATTATAATCCATAAAATGGACACTGGTCCCAGTTTCACTTATAAGGAAAGAAATGAAAAATAATGTTTAGTTCAAGCACAGCAAAGTTGCAGTTAGTAATACAGGAAAAATGGATACAAAATCTTAGTTACGCTCCACAGACCACACTCACATATCAGTTTTTAAAGCCAAAACAAAAATATACCTCTGTGTAGATGAAAAAAAAAATCAGATTACTTCAGTGTAGAGTACTAATGTTGGGATCAGTCTAGGAGTCCTTTGTCAACATTAAGAAATGTATTTTTCATGTTTTGCTTATCAGCTTAATGATACTACTAGGCCTGTCAAGTGAAAATGCCAAGTAGGACTGAAATTTTTTTTTTTTTTTTATTACAAAGATGTTCTTTGTAATAAAAAAAAAATCTACTGTTGTTCTTTAATCTTTCCTTTATTTTAGTGAGGTTCTCTCTCTTCTTAAAAAGAAAATGGAAATGTCTTTTGTGAGTTAGTCACTGGTAAATAAGAAGTAGAATGTAGCTACCTGACCTTATGGGAAATACAGTGGCAATCAGGAAGATCTATATGCATTATGTAATACTAATATGATTCTGCAACTGATGGCTGGGCAGGACCTCAGCAAATTACAAAAATCTAATAAACAAAACAACAAAACGTTCTTCTGAATAGTAGATCTCACTGAGAACCGCTGAATTATTTTCAGATTCATTTGTAAAAGTAGATTAGCTCTACTTTCCTACTGCTTCCTGAAGAATTGGTATTATTTCTGAAATTATTTAAATAATTTTACATTCTGAAAGAGAACTATGTTTCAATATTTCATGACGCTAAACATGTATGCAATTTTCAGTAACATATGATTATAGCAATATAAATGACTCAGTGACCTTAGAGGTCTTTTCCAGCCTAAATGGTTCTGTTATTCTATAGCAATCCCTCTCCATTTCATTCATCATGGATTGCAAAACAACATAATGATGAGATATTATAGTATAGTTTTACTTGTCACACATGAACTGAATTATATTATTAGCAGTTTACAAACACTAACAGTCCCCTTTAAAATTAAACACTCAAAAGCTGAACTGAGGGTTTCTTATGAAATTTTAGCATTTTAAATTTGGCTTCAAACTTAGCAAACCATTCATAAATCATTGTACCAGAAACAAGCACTTAGAGTAAATCTAAAATGAAAGATAGTCCATAAGATTCAAGAAGCAGGTAAATAAAATTGATATTAGCTTTATATTTTTCTTGCTTCTAACCTTTGCATTGAATCCATCTTTGTCTGCTTCTTTTAATACTTAATCATTCTGAATTGTGGTTTAATTTTCATTTGAGTTAGTCTGACTCAAACAGGAAGAACAGTGACACTGTACAATCTATTTGCTACATAAAAGCATTTTTTAAATTTTTCTTCTTTACAGTTCGAGAACGAATAATTAGACTTGATGTGGAGGTGGGCAGAGCCCCAGCTGCTCTGCCCTGGAGGGAGCCAAGCTGAGGAGTCAAGGAAGAATTTCGCAACTTCACCCAGAGCCCCTAAGACAAAGGCAAACCTCCTAGCCACAGGCGACCTGTCTGGAGACCCACAAGCCCCCTCGGGATTTTATGTAGATCTGTTACAATTGATTGGTTCTGTACCCTTTTCCTCCCACCCTGGTGTCCCATAAAAACCCCTGGGTTTCCTCTGGTCGGCAGAGGTTCCTCGTCCCTGGATCCCCTTCGCTGGTACCATTCCAATAAAGTACCACCTGTGGAAATTCCATACGAGACCTCTCTCTCGCCACGGCCGGCTAAAAGAGGGGCTAACTCACAAGGGCATGAGCTAAGAGCACTGAGCTGAAGTCACTGAGAGCTGAAATCACTGAGCTGAAAAATCACTGCTCTGCCCGATGCTGAGAAGCCCCTCTGCCGGCTGAGGAGCGCCCTGACCCCCCAAGGAGCTGTTTCTAGCGAGACATCCTTTGGGGTGGCTGTGGCTCTCTGGGTCCCAAGCGGCGGACCCCATCCACCAGCTGGGATAACTTGATACATTACATAATGATCCCTGCTTTAAAAGTTGCAATTTGCTTCCTACTTCTCATATTAGTTAATGTGCTCAATTTTCACAAATGTACATGTGATTTAAAACCTTTATTTTTCCTGCATTACTTATGGTTGTTTTGTATTCATTATGATTCAAACAAACTAGGACTTGAACAATAAGGAAAGATGGGACAAGTTCATGGTAGATTATGTATTTTCAGGTTTTTACTGGAATCATATTTAAATATATATCTACATATCCCTAAAATAAAATAACATATGTTACTGTGTGTTAGTGATAATCTGCTGAATCAGTTTGATATTTCAAGGGTTAAAATACTGTTTTTATTGCTTCAGTAGTCTGTTGATGTGAAAAATGCCCCATTCTTAAAAAAAAAAAAAAAACAACAAAAACCCTCCATCTTTCTGAAATTCTATATAAAATATGTTCAAGTTAAATCGTTACAACATAATTTTCTTTCTTCTTCATAGAAACAACTACACTTGACCTGGAAAAAAAAGTAAATTGCATATTTCATTCAGAGAACATCATCAGAGTCTCAAATGAATCTTACTGAATCTGGAGAAAAATTGGCAGAATCTCTGGGAAGAAAATGGCTACTGAGGAGGGGAATAAAATATCAGTAAAAGCAAAACATAAAGGTTGCAAGATAAAAATAAGTTTAATAAAAAATTGAGAAAAACATATGGGCTGGTAGAATGCAAAAGAGCTCTGACATTAATATTTGCAAGATGAAATGTACAGATTTAGATTTGGTGCAAGATCATATTACACTACTTCTAGTTATGGAAAGAACACTGACAGATCCCAGATATCTTTACTTCTATGAATTTGTTTGAAAATAAAAAGCAGAAGAGAGACTTGAATTACTTGAAACCATACTGCAAGAATGACTAAAAATAAAGATATAAAATAGGTTCTTAAATCGGTCTCTACTATTAGTTTCAGTAGGGCCTTATAGAGTAACAGTTTTAATTCTGCTCACAGAATTTTTTTATCACATGAATAGAAAAAATAAAGATGAAAAATAGAAAACAGGAAAGAAGAAAAGCCAAAATAAATCCAATATCACCAAGAAGTAGCCTGAAGCATCCCACTATATTTGTTTTAAAGTAATTACTGAGGACATATGCCACTCTGTGCTTTTGTTCTTCATAAGCCTTGGATAGAAATCTGGGAAAAATTCGCTCAGATCAGCACCACAGTTTTGGTGCAGGCAGCCACATGATTGTCATTTATCATTTGATGGTTTATTCTGAAGAGAACTTTCAGTGTGTACAAATTATATTGTATTCTGAGGAAATTAAAATATAAGACCTAATTTGGTGTACAGTGAACACATTCCCATCTCTAAAAATGGCAGAGTTACTTTTCTTCTCAGTAGCTGCTATGGTGCTGTGTTTGGGATTTGTGCTGGAAACAGTGTTGAAAGCACAGGGATGTTTTAGTTACTGCTGTGCTGTTCTTGTACAGCCTTTTCTGCTCCACACACCACCCCAACCAAAAGGAGGCTGAAAGTGCACAGGGGGTTGGGAAGGGACACAGCTGGAACTGCTGGTCCAATGTAATATTCCAAACCATGTGTAGTCATGATCAGCACATGAATCTGGGGGAGAAAGGAGAAAGGTGGGGATATTCAGAGGGGTGGTAGTTGTCTCCCCAAGTCACCATTATGTATGATGAAGCTTTGCTTTTCTAGAGATGGCTGAACGCCTGTCTTGCCATGGGTAGTCGTGGAGGAATTATTTGTTTTCCTTTGCTTGTGCATACAGCTTTTGTTTTACCCATGAAATATATTTATCTCAGTCCACAATTTTAATTGCTTTTACCCTTCCAAATATCTCCCCTATCCTGCTCCAGCAGTCAAAAAGCACCTGCATGGCACTTATTTGCAAGCTGGAGTTTAAACACATAGCCTAAAGATCTGGGCTTTGATCCTTTGTTTGCTTTCCTACATTGTTTTTATATATTTTCACTAGGCATTTCCTTGCTTTTCTGTTTCACAGTTACATCTCATATATCAAGATTTCTATGGGAGACTTACACTGTACATTTTTATTGTTTTCAACCAGTAGCAGATCCTCTCCACAGTCGTGTAGTATTTACTGTTCCTGACATCTGTTCCTCACTGTTCGTCACTGTCTTGAATTCATGTTGTTGTCTTTAAAATCCTAGAATATGGTGTCTAGCACTAGTATTTGGATAAGTGCTTCTAAATCTGTCTTGCTAATGATTTGTATTGAAAGCAACCATGACTAAATAAATTCAGTGGGATTGAGTTGGCAGATGATGTAACCAAACTTGGCAAAAGAGGACTGTATATCTAAAAGATTTTTTTCTGTTCTGTTCATTATTTTCCTTTGATAGATGCTTTTATCTATCAGAAAGAAGGAAGCTAATGAGACATCTTCCTATCAGTCTCTGCTGACTGCACTAGATAAATATGAATATTACACCAGTAGATCTCTGTTCCCACAATTTCTCATTTCATTTTCTAGTTATTCTATACACAAAGGTTATCCAGCAATCATATATTTTTTCTCTATTGACCTGCTAATTAGGAAGTCTTTTTTAATCAGCCAATTTAAAGACTTCAGGAAAGAGGGCAAAATTTCTGGAAAATATTTCCTTCATACTTTATGTATATAAGCATAGCTTGAACACACTCTGAATGACCAGGTCCAGAGGGTGGTTAAAATCTTCAAAGTCTAGTTAGAGGCCAGAAACTGGCAGTGTAGCTGCAGAAGTCTCTACTGAGTCCAGTCCTGTTTAATACTTTCATTAATGATTTGTATGATGGGGCAGACACTACCCACAGCAACTTCGCAGATGACACACAACCAGGAGTGCTTGATACCTCAGAGGAACCTCAACAGTCTGGAGAAATAGGCTGATAGGGTCCACCTGAAGTTCAACAAAGAGAAATGCAAGAAGAGGAACAACTCCATTTACCAAAATGTGCTGGCTGCCACCCAGTTGGGAAGAAGTTTGGCAGAAAATGCCTGGTCGACACCGAATTGAACATGAGCTGACAAGTCCCTGCTGCAAAGAAGGTCAGTGATGCCCTGGGCAACATTAGGCAAAGCTTATCCAGCAGAGGGAAGTGATCCTTGCCCCCTGCTCAGCATTAGGCAGGCCACAGCTGAAGGACTGTGTCCAGCTCTGGGCTGCTCAGTACCAGAGACATGAGTCGACTGAGAGAATAAAAGGCAATGCCATGAGGATGATGAAAGAGGTTTTCCTTCTGTAAGGAATGACTGGTAGGATTGGGACTGTTTTGCCTAGAGAAAAGAAGACCCATGGAGATCTTATTAGTGTACATAAACACCTCAAAGAAGGGTTCAAAATGCTTGGAGAGAGGCTCTTTTTCATGATGCCCAGTGACAGGATCAGAGGTGATGTACGTAAGCTGAAGTGCAGGAGGCTCTATCTGACAATCAGGAAACACTCTTTTACTGTAAGGGTAATGGAGCACTAGGACAGGTTACTCAGTGATGTGGTGGAGCCTCGAATCTTGGAGATATTAAAAAGTCACTTGGATACAGCCCCCACTACAGCAGGGGCTGGAGCAGATGGTCAAGAACTCCTGGTCTGGCTAGTTCAGAAAGGCAGTATCTTTATTGCCTATTTGAACAACCAGCTGATCCACTTAAATTATGTAATCCCCTGATCTGCTGATGTAGATTACTTCAAGCCATGTCACAAACTGTATCATGTCTGAAAATTAGGGTTTAAGATTGAAATGAGTTCCCCATTAAAAGCTGGTAAGTAACAACTTTATTTGTGGGGTCCATTTTTATAACTGTATAAAACCCTACTGAAATTTCCACACCATTTCACAGAACCATAATAGCCAATACCATGAACTTCATTTGCAATTTTTATACTTAATTCTGAAAAAAAGAAAATAATGAACTACAGCATTGAAACATATATGAATACACAGAGCATTCCATATGGCAAGAGAACACAGGAAAATCATTCATCTTCTGTTTATGTGCTAGATTGGCAAGAAAAATTACGAATTTAATTTTTTTTTGGGTTTCTAAAATCTGAAAACATTTTTTCACCTCCTTCTTCTAGATAGAAATACTTAAATTGTCATAAAAATACTATTTTTAAGTCAACAGAACACAGACAATACAAAAAATCATTCAGTTGCTTTAGAAACATGCTGATTTAGCCCATATCTTCACTATACATTGGGACTTTGCTTCAAAAGGAGTAACATACTTGTCTCTAAGAAGTCCCATCACCTTTTTGAGTATTAGACTTTTTGATTCCAAAGTCTTTATAAACTGCTTTCATTATTCACTATGTATATTTGATAAACATCAAATCAGTAGTCTTTAGAGATTTCAAATCATTATTACTCTCCTATTAGTCATGTTATCCATAATGCCTACAGAGCAGAAAAGAGTTTGATTTAATGTTTTATTCAAAGGACAAATCCTTCAGTGGTATAACAGTCCCTGATGCAGGACAGATATTAGCTGATGTAAAATAGACAGTTTATTGCAGCTTAGGATCTAGAATTACTTTGACCCTTTCAACCTGGAGGTGAAAGAGTTTTGTATTGGTGGCAACTCACAAAACTATTAGTACTAATAGTGATTTTGACGTCCTTTCTTACTCTGAATAATGATTACATTCCCATGCAACTGCTTTGTCATCTACACTGTTGGCATTCTACAAATATATTATTCTCTTTTTGCTCTCTCACTGAGATATATGTAAATAAATAAATATAGTTAATTCATTTTTTCCTTGTATTTTCCATAATCTTATAATGGTTACCCTATTTCATTACATTTGTTCTTTAAATGTGTGAAGAATACAAGCTACGGAACCAGCAGACAAAAAACTCATTAATATAAGGAGAGAAATGAAGCAGTGTTGGCTCTAAGTAAAAGAATTTATTAATAATATCCCAAATATCCTGCAATATTCCATTAAATTATTCAGTAAAGTGGTGCTGTTTCTAGTAATGTTTTAAGCCTTTGAATTGATCTCAGATCTGACTGCCAAAGCACATGTTTAACTTTGGGAAGATAATTCATGACTGGTTTTGGTGAAATGATGTGCATTGTGAAAGAGGAGTGAACAATTACCACATTTGACTCACAATTCTTGATATCTTGAAAAGTTCCTATGCCAGAACTGTATCAAATGGAGAACTGGAAATTTATGAAAAGTCAAAGAGCAATTTTATAACCTGAGTGGTAAAATGTCCCATTTCTTTGAGTAGAAGGGAAACTAGGGTGATTACTAATTTGATCCATCCCATAAGTAACCCAGCAAAATCTAAGAACAAGCACTTGGAATTCCACTTTGAACAGTGTGACACTCTCCAACATCTATTATGTTCTTATCCACAGGAAAAATTGCCGTAAATAAATGACATTTTCCACATAGTGCACAGCTACTACTGTCAAGATAGTCCAAATAAGTAGTTCATAATGTGTGTACAGTCTCATTAGCTATTAAAAGTAACCGAATCTAAACAACTATATTTTAATGTAGCTAGCATACAGAGATGACAACAGTAACATCTGTGTTAACCTTGACTTACCAATTTTTATTACAGATTCCATATCTACCATCTATCCATCTTCCAGTTCTGACATACTCCTGCATCAACCCCAGCTGCAGCTTCCTTGCATTAATTCAAGACACCAGAGGCAGCATGAGATGATAAACTACAAGTTGCTACTACAAATTGCTACATATCTCACAGATCAGAAAAGTCAGTAAACACCTGAAAAACACATAAAAAAGTCTGTGATATACAGCCAGACCATTGAAGATTTGCTTGATATACCCAGCTCTGAGTGAGAGAAAATGCAACACCAAACTTTTTTCCATATAATACCTTTGAATGACCTCTGAAAGAAATATATGGAAACCTAATACAAAAAGCAAAACATGACACTGATAGTAAACAGCTAAGTAATCACATATCACCATAACCTAAAACAAAGGCTAAAATTACTAAAAAAATGCTATTCATGCCTTGAAATACATTTTCAGGTTTCCTCTACTGTTTTCAAATGGCAGCCCCCCAGAGTTAAATGGAGTTCCTTCAGGGACACCTATATATGTGAAGCTGACCAACTCCAATACTGAATACAACTACTAAGTTAGTTCAAACAGACCCATGATAAAGCATAAAACAAATAAGTATCCCTAAGTGGGTAATTTTTTCACAAGACAAGTACTTACCAAGATCTCACAATCAAGATTCTTATGGGGCAGCTCCAAAGCCCCTTTCCAACTGCGCAAATCTATTGAGTTGCCTCAGTCATGGACTCAGAATATGGGAACTTCTCTACGTTTTACTTGTCTCAACCCAGCAGCACTGCAAGCAGAGCCAGTGTATGGTTTGTTTCTCTCTTGTATATAAACTTAACATGTCTTTCATCTATTTCACTGTCATCCCCTGCCTTACAACTGCCTATCATCCCTTCTAATCAAATGTTCTGTAGAAAAGCAGCATATTACACTTGGAACAACTATCCTAAATGTTTATGTCCCTTCAAAAGTCAATGCTTCTATTTCAAAGCAGACTATAAGCATGTGAACCTGGAAAGTTACCTGGGGTTTTTTTCTAATTGTATAGATTGATCTAATACAGGATGTGTTTAACCTGTCTCCTCATATCCCCATAAATATGAATCACACTGAACATTGACTTTGAATGTATTATATGTTTTAAAGGTAGTTATTGTCTGTATGGTTTTTGGCCCATTAATACAATTTTTATACCATTGTCTGTATTGTCAATGAAACTACAAATCAGCTTCTAGGGAATTTCATAACTCCTTAAAAATGGTCATAATCAATAAATTTTAACAGAGAAATATGACAAAAATAAACCCCGATGTCCAAGCACTTCAGTCTGGTCTTCTGTCCTTTTGCTATGCTTCTGCTGATGTGTGTCCTCCTTTAAATTTATAAAATATCTTTTTGTTTAATAAATACTTCTATGGTTATTCTGGGGCTGGGGATTGGATAAAACCATAATAAAGCTGTGAAGTAAAACACTGGCCACATTAATGACAATTATAGATTAAAATCAAACAAAACCAAAACACCAACATCAAATTACTTTTGTGATGGAGAAAATAGAACAACAGGCACTAATGCACAAAACTAAGAGACACAACAAGATGACCTTCACTATACAAATAATTTCACAGACCTTCAGAGCAATTAAGGTTAGCATTTGATTTGTTTTGTAGTATCTGTGTATGCACTGGATTTCAGAAAACAGGAACAAACAGGGTTTGTTCCCATAGGGAAGTTAAGAGACAGAATAATTCTGGATAAACTGGTGATTGGAAGAAATCTTGTATTGCATTCCTAAAACACAGTGTAATGTGCTGTTGAACTTAAAAACCTCTGGGTATGTGGAACAGTAGTGAATTGAGACTGTTTGGATGCAAGGCACTTGTCAAAGCCAATCTTGCACTCCTCTACATAGCTGGACAAAGGAAACCAAACATAACTCAGGGTTCATGAGTTGAGGTGTAAGGACAGAGAGAGATCCCTGACCAAATGTCATGGGCAAAACATTAGAAATATTAATTGAATTTATTATTAGGAATATCAATGCAGGATAAAGATAAGAAAAATAAGACCTTAAAAACCCCTTCTCAGCTCTGCCTTCTTCCCCAGAGGTGCCAGGAAACAAGGAATGGGAGATATGGTTAGTTAATCACTCACTGATGTTTTCTCTTCTCCCTCTTCTCAGGGAGAGGAGTTCTTCCCCTGCTGCACCATGAGGTCCCTCCCATGGGAGACAGCTCTTCATGAACTTTTGGAGAGTGAATCTATCTCACAAGCAACAGACCTCTGAGGATTGTTACAGTGTGAGACCATCTCACAGGCAACAGTCCTCCCCAAATTGCTGCAGTGTGGCCACTCTACCATGGGGTGCAGTTCTTCAAGAACAGTTTCCTCCAGTGTGAGCTTCTCTCTCCATGGACCTCCCATGAGTTCACAGCCTCCTCTCAGGCATCTACTCACTCTGGTGTGTGTTTCCTCCATAGGCTGCAGGTGGACCTCTCCATCCCTGTGGTGCTCCATGGGCTGCAGGGCCACAGCTGCTTCACCATTGTCTGGACCACTGGCTGCAGAGAAATCTCATCTCCAGCACCTGAAGCACCTCTTCCCACTCCTTCTCCACTGACCTTGGTGTCTGTCAGGCTGTTCTCTTACATATACTCACCCTGCTCTTCTCTGGCTGCAATTCAATAGTTATCCATATTGGAAGTGTTTGCAGCAACTAATTGTATTACAGTTTATGTAGTAAGCACATTTTTCCCCAATGTTAATTGTTTTGAGCTATTTTTTTAAATTTTCCTTCTGTAACTTTATGCCTAAAATCATTATCAAATAAGCACTGGGTTTTGAAAAGATTCCATAAAAGTTCTCAAATACTGTATGAATGAGCTGATGCACAATATACATAAAGTGAAGAAAGAGAGGAAAATGGAAATGAAGGAGAGCAGAAGTAGAAGGGAGAGGAAGGAAGAGGAGGGAGTCTTCAATTTCACTGTAGATATAAGTCATGAAAGGGGATTTTTAATTGCTTTTCAAAACTTCACAATTATTTTATTGAAAGTAAATAAGGGGTTTTTTTGGTTTGTGATTTTTTTTGTGTTAGGGTTTTTTTGTTGTTAGTTTGGTTTTTATTTTCTTTGGTTTGACTTGTACTTCAGTATCCATTTTTCACACTTTGGTCAAGTCGATTGTTATTAAATTTTTGTATTAATTTTTTTATTTATTTACATTCCTCACTATAATATAAATTTTTCTACTGCTTGTTATGGTTCTATATAATTTCCAGCAATTACAGACATGGCTTGAAGCAAAGATTATTAAAAAAATACTTCTTTTTAACAAGATTTATTTGTTTGACACAGAGAATTTGTCTATATGTTTGGAAAAATGTTGGTTTGTATTTTTACATGGCAACCTATATATGCCTGTGAGAATTGTTATACTATTCAAAAATGTTTTAAATATTTTCTCAGAGCACAAAGGAGGGAAATGGAGACATTATATACATGGATGTGAACTGCTTTTGAAATTCACAACTTTTGCTAGATGCTAAAATCAACCTTGAGAGATGAGTCCACAAGACAATTCTATTTCATGAAAACTTCAGGTATTTCAGACTACAGACCAGATTCTTTCTAACAAATTAAGATTCACTTCAGGAGAGCACTTAATGCACTTCAAATGCTAACAGGGTGGTTACCTCAAGTCAGTCAAACACAGATAAAGCCAATTGAAATTAAACTCTTACAAAAGGCATGAAGTGTAGATATTGCATCCCCAGTGAGAATGTTTGTCTCTACAAACACAACATTGTTGGGCCACACAACTTGATGCAGCAAAATGAGCCAGAAATTGTCTTATTTAGAAGTTTTGGCCCAGTACTTTTTAGATCTATGTTAACAAAAAAAAAAAAAAAAAAAAAAAAAAGATATTTGATCTGGTTTTACAGGAAAGGGTCAGACACAACAAAACATGGGTATAACCACAGGCAACTTGAGAACTTCAGTCATTTAGATCATGTGATTTTTTATTACCTATCAGAAATCCTTTGGATTTTCCCGATGAACACGTCCACTGATGTTTGTCACAATGCTGTGCTTTTTCCTAGGACACATGATGTTGTTTAGAGCTATCACTACAATATTTAAAGAGAACTATTTCAGAGTAATAACAACTGGAATCTTTGAATATGCTTCTTACCTCTAGCTTTCCTTTTCCCTGTGATCATCCTCCCTTTTTTTAAGCAACAGTAGGTTTAGTGCTTTTCTTACAGTGATAGTTCATATATTTATTTTTTGGCCAATCATGTATGTTTTCCATATTGTTGTGGATGTGAATAAGCATGCTGTCATTTCATGGGACTGGGTGAGTTTATGACTATTTGTATTTACAGCTCAATGTATATTATCTGAACACCTAAACATAGATACACATACGCAGGGAAAAAAAGGAAAGATTAGAAGTAATATTTCATTGAATAATTTCCAAAGATTTTATAAAATCTTGACTGCAACTTTTAATAGCATTTGCTATTCTGACTGAAAAATCTTACAAGATTGTAAGTCATAAATGTGATATACAATAAGAGAATGCATTTTTAAACATCATTTTGGTAAAGAGTTTATAATAACATTAAAGCAAATAATAAACAGAAAGGAGAAATCAATTGATACTATGGCATGATTTTTAAAACTAGACTGTGGAATGTCTTCAAACATTATTTTTTTCTCAGTTCCACATATTTGAAAAATACCTGGATAAATAAAATTATTTATAGCAGAATATCTACGCTATGGTTATTGACACACTAATAAAATCTATTAAAGGTTTACATATTCCTTTACCATTTTTTCTTTTATTATGCCTGAAATGAATCTAAGATTTGAAAGAAAAATAAATATGGCAGATTTAAAATTAACAGCCATCAGGAGAAAAACTCTAGAGGTTCATTCACCCTTCAAATATAACTTAATGATGTCTAAAAAATTTTTATTGACAGTAAAAATCCAGTAGGGTTCCTATAAAAAGGATGTCCCCTGAGCAGAGAAGCTATTGGAAATGACAGCAATTAAATCAAGCTTATGAAATATTTAAACTCATTCCAAGGTGAATTTGTTTCAGTGAATACCCACTATTCAACCAGGTAATGGAAGAAAGAGAAGAATGAAAGAAAAAAAATATATATAATAAATAAATTAGACATTTTCATAAAAAAGAATGGGCTTTATTAGAATATATGTTAAACATTTTCTGACAAACTTGACTAACTGGATGCAGAAGAATAAGGAATAAGAGGATTACTACAAACAGTGTTACAGAAGTGTAAGCAGTGCATTGTCATTGCAGACGCATAGTTACCTACTAGAAAACACAGTGCATTTTAGTGAAAAAAAAAAAAAAAAGAAACCACAAACAACTTTAATTACTTGCAAATGCTGTTGATGCCTTTTCTTCTTCATGTGCTTTGCAAAACTGGATGATTTGTAGATAGTAATTTTTCTGTATCGCCTTTAACAACTCTATTATGTTCTGGAGAAAAGATAGCATATTTATCCAGCTTAACAGGCCACTCTGGGAGCAGTGATAACAGAAAAATCCACCTGAAGCAAGCAAGGATTTTGATTTTCAGTATATGTGAAGCTGATGTTTTGGAGTCATAAGAACTCCTAAACAGCTAGAATGGAAATGAATATTATAGCTTAAAAAAAGGTATTTTATGGATAAGACTTTCTCATAGTAAATTGCATGCTTTCATACCTACCTAATTAAAATTCCATTTTAGCAAAACAAAGACTGTAATCTAAGGTACTGATAATTGCTCTTTCTGGTAGAAATTCAAGGATACTGCTCTTCAGTATATTGCAGAACTTTCATTATGCCTAAGGTATGTCAAGATGTACACAACCATGAGAATTGAAAAATATAATATTGAATAATTATCTCTACAAATAAAATAAAACCCAAAAATATTCCGAAGTTCAAAGAACAAAAAATTGAAACTTAGGATCTAAGCCGCAGTCTTTTATACTTCCGCTCGAGAAAGTTCCAGCTGTGTTTGCAGCTTCTAGAACATTTTCTGTATTAAGTTTTAATTTCAAAGGATCCTCTTCACCTAAATGTTGTTTAGAGACATAATCTTGTTGCATCTTTTTGGGTTGATTTACCAGCATTATTATTAGAAAAGACAGCTTATATCGGCTAAGATCATGGCACTCAAATTAGTCTAGTTTTATGTTTCTTAACATCTGTTTATATGAAAGCCCTTTATGCAAGTAGGTAGAAATGGATATAGGACAACAGTAAAGTAAACTGCACCCACTGTCATGTTACCTGGATTGTGATCAGTCAGTTCTCCAGAAATGGTTGCCAGAGTTTTGGAGAAAAATTTCTCAGTCTCTTATGATTTACTCCATCACTAGCAGTTACTGCTGTCATCGTTCAGTTTTATAAATGTGTGTTTCCTTACAGACTTCTGTGTGAAAACATCTAGGTTTCTGGTTGCGGGTGAAGGTGTGTAAATTGAATATTTACAAGCAAATTAGAAGCACTCACAGGCTTTCTTCTTACACTCCCCATAAGAATAGCTGAGAGATGAACAGTTACTCCTTCCTACTTTGGTTGAGTGTGATCTTCAACGTCTCAAAAATTCCTGCAGCAATCATGTCTGTGGGGTTGCAAAGGTTTGAGGGCTGGAACAGGCAACATAATTTCATCTCTTTGCCTGACAAGATCATGAAACAGATCCTTCTGGAAGCTATGCTGAGGCACATGGAAAATAAGGGGATTGTTGGTGACAGTCAACATGGCTTCATTAAGGGCAAATCATACTTGATAAACTCGGTGGCCTTCCATAAAGGCATTAAGGTATTGGTGGATAAGGAAGAGCAACTGATATAGCCTACCTATACTTCTGCAAAGCATCTGACATTGTGCTCCAAGACACCCTCGTGTCTAAATTAGAGAGACATGGATTTCAAAGACAGACTGGATAGGGAATTTACTGGATGGCCACACTCAAAAATCTGTGGTCAATGACTTGATGTCCAAGAAGAGATCAGTGATGAGTAGAGTTCTTCAGGGACTGATTGGCTCTGGGACAAGTGCTGTTCAGCATCTTTGTCAGAGACATGGACAGTGAGATGAAGTGCACCCTCAGCAAGTTTCCTGATGACATCAAGGTGTGTGGTGCAGTTGAGAGCCTGGAGGGAAGAGATGCAGTCCAGAGGGACCTTGACAGGTTGGAGATGTGAATCAGTATGAAACCTCATTATGTTCAACATGGCCAAATGCAAGGTCCTGCACTTGGGGCAGAGCAATCCTAAGCATAAATACAGACTGGGTAGAAAATGGATTGAAAATACCCTGGAGGAGAAAGATTTGGGAGCGTTAGTTAACAAGAAACTCAGCATGACCTAGCAATGTGCACTTACAGACCAGAAAGCTGGCTGTATCCTGGCTGCAACAAAACCAGCATGGCCAGCAGGTAGAGAGAGTTGATTCTCTCCTTCAACTCTTGTGAGACACCAGCTGAAGTGCTGCATCCACCTCTTGGGTCCCTACCACAAGGAAGATGTGAACCAGTTGGAGTGTGTCCAGAGGAGGGCCATGAAGATGGTCAGAGGACTGGAGCTCCTCTCCAAAGACAGGCTGAGAAAGTCTAGTTAAAAATGTCCTTGCCCATGGAATGGGAGGTTTGGAACTAAATTATCTTGAAAGTCCCTTCTGACCCAAACCACTCTGTCATTCCACAATTCTATGGTTCTAAGATACATTCATGTAAGACAAACTAAAGTAAAAACAAGGTAATCTACCACCTTAAATAAGTGTGGGTTTTTTGAGCAAAAGAGTAAATGGTTATCAAATAAAATGTTTGTAGAATAAAAGAAAATATTTTTTTTGTGTGTGTGTGCATATATATTGTGAATCAACATATACAGGTAACCAAGGGGAACCATCAAGCCAGAGCCAAAATGCAAAGAGTAGATTTATATCATTTCCTCACTAACAGCACACAGGCACACAGGCTCTATTTGGTTCATCCCAGCTGACAGCAAGGGCAGGGGCTCACCTGCCTCACTAACAAAAGGCTTCCACATGTGTCTGAGAGTGTCTTATCTGCTCACAGGAATACTACTTCTTAAAACAGGCAGAGGGTGAGCAACACAAGGCATAATAAATGAAGTCTTCTCACACTGACTTTTTTTACCATTCCCAGCTGCAAGGTCACTTTGAGAGAAACTATTTCCTCCTCCCCACCACATCTCCACATTTTAACCTTTTCCTCCCAACTATATAAAAATGCTGGAAAAAAAAGCCTTCTAAATCAGATACATTCAATGAATAAGAAAATTCAATGTTTGTAACTTTCCATGACACCTGTAATTTTATTCTTTGTAGAATGAAATTTATTTCCTAACTGCTTTATATCACCAGAAGAAACAGTGACAAGAGAGATGAAAAAGGCTGATATACTCAGCACATTTACCTCAGTTTTAAATAGTAATGGCTTTTGTCACATCTCTTAAGTCCCTGAATCTTAAGTCAGGGAATAGGGAGTGAAGTCCTTTCCATCATAAGTGAAGATCATGTTAGACACCACATAAGAAACCTGAATATATGTATGTCCATGGAACCTGAGATGATATATCCCATGGTCCTGAGGGAATTGACTAATTCAGTTGCCAGACTGCTCTCCATTATACATCAAAAGTCATGGTAGTCTCTAGTAACTACAAAAATTGCAACACCATGTCTCCATCTTTAGAAAGGAAAATAGGATGAACACTGGGAACTACTGACCAAACAGCCTCACCTCTGTAAAACCATGGAACAGATCATCCTAGAAGAGGTGTTGAAACTACAGAAGTCAGACACATAGAGATAGCCACATATGTTTTATATCTATTCTTCTGATAGCCTTTTGATATGGCCCCCCACAACATTCTTGCCCCTAAATTGGAGATATAGAGGTTTGAAAAGTGGACTGTTAGTTGGATAACACCTTGTCTGCAGGGCTGCATCTAAAGAGTTACAGTCCATGGCTCAATGTCCAAGGGGAAAACAGGGATTGAAAACACTAACAAGCAGATCTACTAAGTGTAGCTATAGATTATTTTTAGTCCAACTTCTACTTATCAGTTCTGAACTTTTTTAACTTTCATAGGCATTTGTCTCTGGCTTTCTTAGAAGAATTCTGCATGCTCATGTTGATTAGTGTGACCACAATGCAACAGAAAAAGTTTAATCTTTGCATATCAACATTATTTTCTGTTATAAAATACCACTCTACACATTACTTATTTATTAGCATCACAGATCTCTGTGTTTATGCTTCCTTTTCTCTTCCAGACACTATTCATCCCAATGACTTCAATAACCCTTTCTACCTTGGGCTCATTACTTTGTTTTCTAGGACAGTCCTTCTCCCCCTAGTGCAACTTAAATTGAAAAGATATTTCTATCTGCTAAATTAGGTGCTTGAAATGTCTTTATTTGCCATATCTGAACTGCAAGTTACTACACTCGGCATGACTTATAGACAAATCAAAGTCCCAGAAGCAAAACTGGTCACAGATACAGATAAAAATATTTTTGGTAAAAAAGTCACTCTTGCACAAATCCAAACTTTCTAGAGAAAACAATCTAAATAAATGCTGCATCTAACAATATGTTATAACACAGAGTTTCTCCTTCAAGTGAATTTTGTTGTCCATTGTGGTAAGTGTAACATCGCTAGAGTTCTAGATCTAAACAAGAGAAAAGAAATCTCAAATAATACATGGCATGTGAGTAGGTAACAGAACTCATATTTGGGTAAAGAGTCATTTAAGGGGAATTGTGAGAGGACGCTAAATAAAGGTTTCCAAAACTTGTAGAAAGGTCAAACTGTAAAAACAGCTAGACAGTAGTTGGGCCATACTTCTTTGTGTTACATTAAACACAATATTTCAGTGTTATTTTGCTCACTTAATATATATTTATTAATTTGTAATCTGTCTTCTTGTTTTCTCTTTGGAAGAGACACATTATTTTTTATTAACAAAAGGTGTTCCAGTATTAATACTGCATAAGTCATGAGAGTTGGTGAGCGAAGAAGAAAGAAGAAAAAGGAGGAACTGGCTTTCAGGGTTGTTTAAGGAACATCATTTGATGCTACAGCTTAATACATTATTTCAAATATGAAAATTGTTTTCTCTTTTTAGAAATTTAATTTATGGAAAAGATGGAGCATTTTCCCCAGACTGCATTTTAGACATAAAGGTTTCAAAATGCAGAAAGATTTTGAAAAAAATTCACTCTGATTAATAAAGGTGATAGAAATTATCGGGCAAAAAAACCCCATGTGGAATTTGCAGTGAGTGACCATTCCAATTTTTACCCACAAACAGACCAAATCACTTCAATATCTTTTCCCCTAGAATATCATCTATCTCAAAGAGGAAAAAGGCTATTAAAGTGCTAAATTACAATGTCTTGGTATGATGTGTAGTAATTAATAAGTTAGACTTGAAAAAGGGTTGCAAAAAAAAAAAAGGCCCAGTGCCCTAGATATTGAAGATCAGCTATAGGCAAGACTGAATATTTTATAACAGGAAGAATAAGAATTGCTATGACAATAGTCAGTTCTATTTTAAAACTCCAAGATCATAGCAATCTATGAATATTCACAACACCATTTTTGCTGCTACTCTGGGGAAATCTGGGCTCAAAATACAGATTAAAATTGACAGTAAAGAAAGGTGGCAGAGGGAGTTGAGAAGAGAAAGAGGAAAAAAATTGGCTAAGACAATAAATTTAAGCAGTGAGAGAGAGTGTGTGAAACACTCAGACCTATCTGGAGAAGGATATAAACTACCTGGAAGTATTCAGTCATTAGGAGGAGTATCTGCAAAAGCAAGGAGAATGAATTTGAGAACCATTTTAGAATATATTCACTGACCAAATGAACCTCAACAATGAGGCTAAAAATAAATCCGAACAGGAGAAATATGGGAAAGACTGTCTCTGTTTCCTAAATATAGGTATAAATACAAATATATAAATTCATAAATAAGTAGTTGTATATGCGTATAAAACTATTTTTTTTTCTAGCTTTATTTTTAATCCTAAATGAAAACTGAAATCCTTCACTTTTACTAAATTCAAATTATACACATGGGGAATATTTTTAATGTAGACTTATTTTAATATTCCCAAAACCAAACATTTCATTGAGCTCCTTGAGTCTGTCATGGTTTAACCCCAAGCAGCAAGCCAAGACCCATGAGTTGTTCACTTGCTCCTCTACCAGTGGGATCAGGGAGAGAATCAGAAGGGTAAAAGCCAGAAAACTCAAGAGTTGAGATATAGGCAGTTTAATAGGGAAAGCAAAAGCCACACACAGAGCAAAGCAAATCAAGGAGTTAAATCACTGCTTCCCATGGGAAGGCAGGTGTTCAGCCATCTCCAGGACAGTAGGAACCCATCATGCGTGATGGTTGCTTGGAAAAGACAAACACCATCACTCCAAATATTGCCCTTTTCCTCCTTCTTTACCTCACTTTATGTACTCAGCATGATGCCATGTAGTCTGGAATATCTCTTTGGGCAGTTGGGGTCACCTGTCCTGGCTGCACCCCCTCCCAACCTCCCATGCACTTCTAACTTCCTCACCAGTGTAGCTGCATGAAAAGCAGAAAAGGCTGTGACTCTGTGAGAGCTCTGCTCAGCAATAACAAAAACACCTCTATATTAACCCTGTGTTTAGCATTAATCCAAACCACAGCCCCATACTAACCATTATGAAAAAATTAACTCTACCCCACCTGAAACTAAGACAGAGCCCAACTTCTTTTCCTCTCCGCCTATCAAAAAGAAGGGCAGCATTCAATACCTAGAGAACCGAGAGTGTGAGTATCTGTGGGCATTATTTGTCAATTTGTTAATTGTATGTGCAAGCAGCATGGGAGCGGGCATCCACTTGGGCATCTACATGGGCTAAGGTCAGGAGATCCTTTACTTCCTCCTGGGGAGTATAACAGTGGGGAAAATAAGCATGAAGAAGTTGGTTTCTACATCAAGGCCTACCACAGATTGTGCAGGGCATAAGCTGCCAATGCACAAACCTGTGGTGATGTCATGTGTGGCTCAACCAGACTGAAAGTAGCAGAGTCACATCAGAAGGCCTGGAGGAAAGACAACATCAATTAGTTCAGTTGCAGTGTCATACCGAGATCCCCAAACCAGGACTACAGAACCTAGGACATTTCTAGGTTTTTTCTGTAGTATCTTAGACTCCTCAATATTATTTCATTGTGTAAACAAGCCTTAAGAGGCATGAGACCAATGGAAAGGAAAACAACAAAATATCAGGTTTTAGTCATCTATATGCCTATTGTCTAGCACAGTTTACAACCGAAAGCATGTAAATTTGAAGAGTGGGAAGAATATGAAGGCACAGGTGGTATACTCCCAAATTGTTGAAGTCTGTGGAAAGTCTGTGTTAGAAGTCATGTTTAAGTAGGAGTCTAAACAGAGTTGTTATTTCAAACTGCAGGGATGATGAAGAACTTCATGTAACCTACTGGAGATGAAGACTGACTTAATATTTTTAAAAAGTCTCTAGATACAAAAACTAGACTGAATAAGCTCTAAAGTAAAATTAAGGAAAAGAAACTAAAAATCTGACAGGCAATAACTATCATGGTACTTGATTATTTGGAGTGAATCCTGAAGGAATTAAATACTTAAAAATGTAACTGGGAATTTTTCATTCTGATGGGTATATAATATGTTTAAATTTACTGGAGAGACCATCTTGACTTTTAGTGTTAATCATTGAATTATCAAGTCACCAAATATCATGTCACACTGAGCATTTTATTCTCAGATAAAACCAAACCAAATCAAACCAAACCAAACAAAAAAAACCCAAAAAAACCCAACCAACCAACCAACCAACCAAACAAACAAACAAAACAAACAAACAAAAAAAACCCCAAAAAACCAAAAAAAACCCAAAACACACACACCGAAAAAACACCTGAACTAATTCCTGAAATCTGACTCTAGAAATCAGGTGAAAAACACTTGCCAGTGCTCTTCATAATGTTCCTTCTGAAATGGACCAAATATTCAGGGACCCTGCATTTATTCAGCTATGATGCTAGTAGGAAATAGAGTAGTGGTATAAAGTGTACAGGAGAGATCAGGGAAACTCCTGTTCACCAACTTTTCCACAAAACAAGGTCATGCAAAGCTACATGGAAGACAGACATTCAACTATTTAAATAATAAGCAAGACAACTTTCATGACTAGCTTTTCAAAGAGGGAGTAAGAATACTTGTAGACACTTCAGTTGCAGACAAATTTTGTTGCCCAGAATTAAATTCCAGACTTTTATTTTTTTTTTCTTGGAGAAGTTTTTGTAGTTCACTAAATACTGTTTCCTTTCTATTTTGTACCTTTTGTAGTCTGAAGTCAAGAGTTTTTCCCTGACTAAGAAAATAAAGAGTTCTGTAATAATGGCTACTTAAAAAAAGAAAAACAGCCATCCACATGTGGAAAAAAAATCTAGATGTAAAAGGAAAGAATCTCTCAAGGATTCTTTGAGATTCAAAACAAATACATGCATGAGCAACTAGGTCAGCCAAACCATAACTTGTAAATTCACACCTTAAGTATGAAATTGTTGTTTAATACTGAATTAGTTGCTTTTCTCCAGTTGTTAACTCGCTGGCCTTTACACAAATTTCATTTAAGTAACATTTTTGTGGGCTCTGTAACTGTTAAATTTGGTAAAAATTGATATTAGTTATTTGGTAAAAAAGTATTATTTCATAGTTTATTTAAGAAACTAAAGAAAAGAACTTGATAATGTGAAATTCAATTTCTGCTGTTAAGGCCCTTTCAAAGGGTCCTTGACCTTCTCTTCTTTGCAGGAAAAAGAAAAAAACTATCTATCTCATTTTTGTATCTTCCACACATCAACACTCACTCTCCAGTGCTGTAGAAGAGGAGGTAAAACCCTTCATTTTTCTTGCAATGAAGTTTAGAATTGAAACAAGCAAGTAGGCCATCTCTGCCTCACAGGTCAGACTACAGCTGAAAACAAGTTGAAAAAGGCTGTCTTCATCCTCGTTTTCCTACATCATACAGCAACACGGTAGCTCAGGAGGCTCTTACACTCTTGAATGGAGTTGAAGAGTCCATTCTCCTGCAGGGACATATCAATGGAAAGTTTCTGCTGGGCCACTTTCCTAGGAATTATTCGAGAAGACAGAAAAACAGATTAAAACAGACAATTTTTTGAGTTGCAAAAACACTTCATCTAATTTTGGAAAGCATTTTCTGGTAAATACTGAAACATTTTATGTTTTGAAACTTAATGTGATGGTTTTACATACCTTTAAATGTTTGCTCTTTTTTTTTTTTTTTTGCCATTGGTAAACATGTTTGGAATTCTGTCACAAATGACCTTTTATCTCCTAGATTTTTTAGATGCAGATCTAACTGCAGTGAAATTCATTGTCTAGAAGAATTCAGACAACTTCATTGAAATGAATCTGAAGAAAGAAAACACTAACTGGGCTTTCCATCTGTATAGAAAATGGGTCATGCAATTTCTAGCTTTTCACCAGCTAAGGAATGACTTGAATAGAAAATGAAAAGGTGATGACAATGTGGCGGTAATGACTTAAAAAGCTTCAGAAGTCTTTCAGATTTATTTTTTCCTTCATGAGCATTATAGTGTGCCATTCCTAAAAGCCTATTTGTCTTAAACTAAAAGGAAAGATTTTCTTGCAAGTCAGGGAATGAACAGGGTTTTTTTTTCTTTTTCTTTGCTTTTTTTTTTTTTTTTTTTTTTTTAATTCCATGAGCCATAAGACAAATAAAGACAGTTTTCTCATTTCCTCTGCAAAGATAAAACTCAGATAGTGTCCCCCAAGGCATGTTGAAGAAATAGAGACAGAAATTTAGGCCAAAGTATTGTCAGGTTACAAAGCAAGATAGCAGTCAATGTATGATTATCTTTTTGTTAAAATTGTCTGCTGACCTGGATATTGTCAAATGGGTTTTGATATTTGAAGGTGACTCACAATTATTATGGTGTAGTTTATGTTCATTATTTCAGCTTATAGTCTTTGCAGTTGTACAAGTCTGTAAATGAAACAATGAATAAGAGATTTTTTGGTGTCATGAGGAGAATATTTAGCAATTGTATGACCTTCATGCAGTAATAAAAGGGTAAAAGTCAATCACTACAACAGTTTGATTGCATACAGCACATGAGTTTGGGATGTAAGAGAGAAATGCTAGAATTATGGAAATATTGAGCTCTGGAGGTAATTTAAACCAGCTTTCAATTCAGAGATAAACTCTTGCACTGAGTCTGGCTGTTGGGAGTTACTTGTCATCACAGTGGCCCATACTGTGCCATGCTTTACACTTGCATTTACATTTACATTTACAAATAAAATTTGTGCATTTGCTAGAACAGTGTTGATAAGACATCATGTTTTGCTGCTTTCTCAGCATCACGGCTGCCTCTCCACACCCAGGCCAGTTGGCTGGAAGTGGCTGTGAGGCTGGGAGGGGACACTGATCCAAGTTGATCAAGGAGACACTGCAGACCATATGACATCATGTTATGACATTTGTCTTCCAAAATAGTCACTAAAATTCTGCTTCCTAGGAAGTGTCTGCACATCTGCTTGCCAGTAGGAATTGGTGGCTAAATTCCTTTTCGTATTCAGTTTTTGTGCAGTTTTTTTCTTTTATTAAATCACATTTATCACAAATCATGAGTTTGTCTACCTTAATTTCTCCCCTTGGGCTGGTGAGAAGGTGTAGTGGGAGAAAAATTGAGAGGGGGTCTGGCAGTCTGTCAATGTCAACCTGCCACAGCTGCCACCAACACTAGTCGGATCATCCCTGACTTTGCCAGCCAAACCATGAAAAACTCACAGGATTGAATTTTTTTATTTGAAGAGGGAAAATTTTTGAACATAAGAGTTGGACTGGACACGTTGTTCCCTCATGTAGATATTGAATTAAATTCTCCTTTTAACTGAACACCAATGAAGTCAAAAAGGCAGCTGATATATAGATGCAATTCAGAGCACAATTTAAACTATTCTATGAGGGAGAGACACATGTGAAAATCTAGTGTCAACATGCCCCATAGGAAGATTACAGGCCTTGACTAATTTTTAAAGCAAATAAACCAGACCCTGAAAGTAATCGTAAGCATCTTTCTTTCCCTCTTAGAAACAATTTTGTAATAATATTTGAAATAAGCATTTATGTGTTTTCTTATTTTCCTTGTGTTACCGAATCTTCTCCACTCTGAACCTAACATTATAGAGATAGATGGGGTACATTTTCATTGACGTTCTCAAGGTCAATTTTAGTCTTATTAAAATAAAATTGCTGATTTCTGTGGTCAAATATACCTCTATAAAGGTAGAACTAGAGTGTCAAGAGACGAAGTGACTGTGCATCACTTCTTATTTGCCAGTCTGTGTTGGCAATAGTATGTGTCTGACTGTCAACAATTATTTAAATACATGTCCAAACACAGGAGACTTGAACAGGAACCATGAAAAGAATGAAGTTTATCAAAAGGCTTCACTGCAGCCTCTGAGTACTACACCTGTGCTTTCTTCTGCACAAGCTTTCTTGTCTCACAAACACTGACATATCTGTTGGAAGTAATTGCTCCCCTGAGCTTGTCAGCAGCTTCTAGAAACAAGCTCTAGGGATACAATCCTCCTGGTGCCTCTGAAGTAAACTGTTTCTCCTGAGTTTCCTTCTCTTAAAGAGAGTTTTCAAAAGTATTTTCCCTTTAAATTGAAAGTCTTTGTTCTACCTGCAGTTTAGGTAAGGGAATGCATTGGCAACCTATAAAGGCATGTTTGCCAGCATAAACTGCCACAGCTGCATCATGAGCTCGTCTGGCAGAGCACATTTGTGAGGCTTAGGGACACAACACAATTCTAGTCTCATTTAATGAACACCATTAATTGTCATTCAGCTTTATTAATTAAAGAAGGTCTGGAGATATTGCCAGTAGTTCATGTGTGTACAGAAAGCGCTGCTTCTAGAACACACCTGAAAATCCACCTACTCTTACATTTCAGAATATAAATCTGCTAAACTGATATAAACTAGAGCTCAGTGTAGTTGCTCTCCTTTTTTACTTTGTGTTAAAAAGATGCCTTGACTCAAGAGATATATGGATAAACATCAAAGGAAACCTCTCGTGTAAGGACAAGGGAATGTGGTTCTGTGGGTCACAGTATAAGGGAGATCCACAGTCCCACGTAATCACGAACTTTTTTGTCAGTAGCAGACACACAAACAGGGAGTGGGAACCTTCAGTTGTTCTACATGGCAAAATGATGTGCTGATATCACTAAGTCACACAGCAGGCACAATCATTTTATAGAAAGGTGAATGTGTTTGAGCTAACATAGGTCAAAGAACTAGCTGTATTTTTATAATTTTCTCTGACCCTGATGTCCAATAAATAATCTTTACTAATGGGAGTTTTGTGCTTAGGACTTTGTGAACAGGGCCTGTCAGTTTTGTTGAGTTAAACCATAAAGGTTTGAGTCATACACTATTTTCTGAGATGCAGCTGATCCTACAAAATTCATTTCACTTCATACCATAATTCAGCCACCGTTTGTATTCCCAGAATTTAAAGACTGGTTCTCACAGCAAGTGAAAAAATCATTTTAAAACATGCTTCTACTTTTCATTATTTTGCTCTCAGACATCTGACATTGTTTAAATAGAACATGTCCATGGTTGGACAAACATGTCCATCTTTAGTTACATCAACCTTTTGTTTTATTTAATTAATTAGCTTCATTACTCTACCTCCTCTCTAAAAAAATATTTAATTTACTGCAGAGTTTTACTGAAGTGTTTAATTTTTTTTAATGGATAAGAACTAAGGATTTGAAAAGACTTTTAGGTGCTCTTTCTTTTAAAGCCTACACTATTTCTGAGTCACCTACCTACACTTTTATTTTCCTGATATGATAATAGCAGTATTTCCTCCTCCCTATCAGAAATTATATTCATCCTAAAAGGTCTTCTCACTTTGACTGTATTAGCAGTTATATAGTACTCTCATATGTCATACAACAACCAAGTGTCTACCAAAGAATTACTCGGATCTACTTTCTCAAAGGTAAGAATGCCATTAAAAAAGACAAACAAAATGCAAATAAACAGGAAAATATGTAAACAATTTGAATATTTTCTGTATTTTGTATGAATAGAAGATTTCCGAAGGTTTTACCATGCTAAGCTTACTGGTTTCTCAAGCTTGGTATTCCTAAGGTCAAACTTATCACATGGAAATTTCAGGAAATAAGTAGATGCATTTGCACATCTACCATACTCACTGAGTACTTCAGTGCATTGTTGATATCACAGTTTACTGCTGGAAAGATTTCTTCCTTCTCTTCATAACACAATGTGAAATCTTTTTTCTAATTAACAAGTTGCATAATGCGACGGTATAGCTCTCTTTATGATACAAATGGGAAATATTGCCATGGCATCTCAACTACAGTTAAGATCTTCAGACTGGGAGACAAAAGACAACATGTGATGCTGTAGGTTTATTCAGAACAGTCAGAGGCCTACTAAATGCCTTAAAATGCAGAAAAACTATTTGTTTATAGTTGCCAGAAAATACTTTAGCTGAACTTGGCATTGCACAGCACTCACTCCTGTTCAGGTTCCTGAAAGTTTGGCAGAAAACACTCTTCACTTCCCAGGTTCCTTAAAGATGTTTGGGGTATTTATTCCCTCGAAGATGTGTGCACCCCTGTAAAATTTATAGTTTACTGGGAAAGATATTTGGGTATCTCAGGTGGATCCTCTGCTTACCTCCTCCTCTCAAGATGGGGCAGACTTCAAGATGAAGCATCACCTAAACACAGGGCTCTGATCTGACATCTCTAAAGACTGGCTAATCTGCAAATCAATATACAAGACTATCTTGTCTTCAGTGAAAAACTTGATACTTCTTTAGTTGAATGGTCTGGAAACAAGCCCCTTGTTTTGTGTAACCAGCAACATAGTTCTGCAGGTGGCCCCTAAAACATAAAACCTACATAGCCTTGAGTCTCCCAGCACTTTGTTGGGAGTTCTCCTTTAGCAGTTTCTCCAGATTTCTGCCTATTGAGATTTAATTTTTGCTGGGCATTTTTGTTGTTGTTTTTGGCTTTTGTGCAGTTTGTTGTTGTTGTTGTTGTTGGGGTGTTTGTTTGTTGTTTGGGGTTTTTTCTTGATTTTGGTTTTGGTTTTTTTTTTATAATTTAAACACCTCATCCTCTGGGGACAATCTACCTTTTCAGTGTGGTCATTTAATTTTTTTTTTCTGGTGTTTAACTTTTGTATTCAGAAGAGGCACAGCTTTACTTTTTTCTCTCCCTCCACTTGCTTTGTCTTTCAAACCTGATTTTCACATATCAGTGCAATTATCCTTGCTGGTCTTCTTTTGGTTTGAATGCATTGGGTATTTGCAGGTTATTATATTTGAGTCACTCCTACTCAGACTGATGGTCAGCTACCTTAGTCAAACACAGGCTGTTTAATTATTCCCTAATCCCAGCAGGAACCTCACTACCTTATACTGAATACTAAACAAGCTGAGACTGAGTTGGTGTCTGGTATAATACAAGCTCTTTGAAAAGACCACACATGATTAATTTTCTACAAAACGAGAGTTGTGGTAGGAAACCACATCAGATACATTTAAGAGGCTGCATATCCCACCCCTGTCATCCTGATAACTTTCTATTCATAAGTATCTGTTTATCATCGTTACATATAAATTACATTAAGCAGAAATAATCTGCTGAAAAGAATGAGGAGTATTTAAAATCTAAGAAATACTCCAGATGATTTAGGCACGAGCATATATAGCAACATCAGGTGCTATTTAATTAATAAATGATTTAATTAAATCATTATGATTATTGAAACAGAAGTTTAAAGCAAATGAAGAAAAGAAGGGAACAGTCTTAATAAATGAACCATAAGAAATTTGAATCCTGTTGGAAAGTACGTATTGGAAGAGCACTTCAAGAGCTAGGAGATGAACACCCAGCAAACTCCCTATCCTACATCAGATTTTAAATGTTGAAAATAAATCGGACATTCTTCTAAAGTGTACTTCTTAAAACAGTCTGAACAATGAAAAAGCCTTGCTTGACCATTTCCAGAATCAGAGTGAGGGGTGATGGCATTATTTTTAATTCAATCATCAGAAGTCAAAAAGAAAAAACAGCTTCTAACCAAAGTAGATTGTGAAATGCAGGGCATCATATTTCCAAAGAACCTCAGGATTTTATGAGGAAATACAACCAAAATATGTTCAGCTCAGGAAACAAAATAATCTTGCATTGTTTGATAGAGTAGCAATAGCAATACAAATTGTACCCAAGAAAAAGGAGTAATTTCTTTGGTGGCAGCCTTATCAACCTCACCACACCAACTTCACCCTACCACTGCAGGTTACTCCAATCAAATCTTTGGGCATGTTTAGCATCACCATCAGTCCTACAGTAAATGCAGTGTGTGCTTGTGCACCTTCTTCTTCTTCTTCTTCTTCTTCTTCTTCTTCTTCTTCTTCTTCTTCTTCTTCTTCTTCTTCTTCTTCTTCTTCTTCTTTCTTCTGTTTATTCTTCTTCTTCTTCTTCTTCTTCTTCTTCTTCTTCTTCTTCTTCTTCTTCTTCTCCTTCTTCTTTCTTCTTCCTTCTTCTTCTTCCTTCTTCTTCTTCTTCATTAATGATATTTTTATTTTTATTTTTGCACTGCACACTAATTAATTATAGGTGTAGCATAGGTCTTTTTGCTCTCTGAGATTATACTTATGTCAAAACACTATTTACAAAGTTATTTTGACATATTTTTCGCTTTCTGCCTTTTCAGATCCAAAATAAATGATCATGCCCATTTTCTCACTTATTTTACTACTAAACAATATTCCAAACTAACCAAAAATGAGGTAATTAGAATAAATCATATTTAACTTAGTCTGCTGTGTAATTATATCCTGTTTTTCCCCATTGGATCCACACTGGAATTCTAAATTAATGCTTCAGAAGCATTGGGAGAATTTCCATTTATGTCACTGTTTTCCTGTCTCAAGTATGCAGTGTTTTGACCATATTTCCTAGCACTAAAAGTGTAGCCAGAGGTTTTCTCTGTCAGAAAGGATCATTTAAATGTTTTAGATGGAGAGAACGTCAATTAATAATAAACGTATTAATTTTCCCCCGCTTTTTGCTGTGCCCATTCCTCTGAGCAGTAAATTAAAAGGAACAGATGTATAACTTTGGAAGTTTTCCAGATTCTGGTTTTTTCTCCTAAGTGAAACATTAAGCAATGATTACTTTATGTAGTGCTCTTCTCTCTGTAAGTTTCACTAAGGATCTGTGCTGTATGTTATGAATATATCAAAAAGAGAGAACGTTGTTTTGAATAGATATTTTTTGTCATTTTTACAATGTCGACGCCTATACTGACTTGTCACTGAGTCTCACTTTACAGTCTGTGGTGAGAAATAGATATTTTATGGGGTAATTCACCTAAAGCTAAAGTAAACACTGAAAATAAGTGAGATGGATCAGGTCCTAAACAACCTATTTCTCTCATAACAACTGGTAAATGTCTTTATTAGTCTCTCCTTTCAAATATCACTTTCATAATTGAGGTTGCAAATTTTTATTTTTTTTTTGTATAATCCTGAAGTTATTATTCTGAATATAATATAGTCATAGAATTATGGAAGAGTTTGGGTTCAAAGGGTCCTTAAACATTATCTGGTTCCAAAGCCCCTGGCATGGGCAGGGATGTCACTAGACCAGGTTTTTCAGGGCCCCATCCAACCTTGAACACCTTCAGTGATGAGACATCTTGTTCCAGTGGGCAACTTGCTGCAGCGCCTTGCTACCCTTTGAGTAAATTTCTGCCTAACATTTAATTTAAATTTACCCTCTTTCAGGTTAAAGCCATTACTTCTTCTCCTGTTACTACACTCCCTGGTGCACAGTCCCTCCTTATCTCTAGGCCCACTTTAAGTACTGGAAGGCTGCTCTAAGATCTCCCTGAAGCCTTCTCTTCTCTAAGCTGAACAACCCCACTCTTTCAGCATGTCTTAGGAGAAGTGTTCCAGTTCTCTGATCCTGATACAATGTAGTATCTGCGTATTTTCTGTAACTATAAAATTATCAGGATGTTCATTGAAATTAGTCTGGATCTAAAGTTACTTTTAAGCTGCCAAGGTTCTTTCTCTGTTTTTTACTCTTGGAGGATGTGTCTCAATCCCTGATTTTACCATTATGTGCCTAAGTGGGCTAAGTTCATTCAGATCTTGGTGAACAACACTCTCAGGCATGTGATCTGACTCTTGGGCACATCTCTCTGATGGTTGTGTTTTCCAGTGTTTTTCTGTACTTCAGTTTGTGCCCCTTGTCTCTTGTCCTGGACACCAAGGGCTAAATATTCTTTACTATATCCATCAGCTATTTACACACACCAGTGAGATGCACCCTCTCAACAATGAAAGCATTCTCCCCTCCAGACTGAGCAATCTGTTTTCTCTCAGCCTCCCCTCCAGCAACAGTGCTTCATGTCTTTCAACATTTTTGTGCTTCAGCACTGGACACATCACTCCAAATCTGTCTCACCAGCACTGAGCAGAGAGCAGAGATCACATCCCTTGATTGTCAGTCAACTTTTCCGAATGAAATCCAGGAGGCTGCTTTGTCATAAGAACACTTTGCTGGTTTGTAGTCAGCTTGACTGTACAACACCACCTCAACGAGGTCCTTTTCTGCAGAGCTGTTTCTCACAGTCCTTCCTGCTGCATGGAAATTATCCCTCCCCAGATGCAGAACTTGACATTTCCCTATTTTTTGAACTTCACAAGTACTCTCCCTATGAAATTTGCCATCCTGTTGTGGTGTCAGTGAATGGCAGCACAAGCAGCTGGTGACAGACACTCCTCCTAGTTTTGTGTCATCTGCATCTGCAAATGGCTTTTCACACAGGTGCAGATATCAGTTCAATTATTTATGGTTTTTTGGCATTTCTGTTTACATTTTTTACTGCCATAAAGTTCTTGACTAGCTATAGAAAATGAGCACCTCCAAGTGACTTATGTGTGCAGAAGGGGGGTTTTTTGTGTTAAATTCATGACAAAAATACACTAAGCTAGAATTTCAAACTGTGGTTGCAATTAGCTTACTTATGAAGGTAAAATAATTACAATAATAAATGCATTTTTTTCTAAGAGAGGATGAGAACAGAAAATGCTCATTTAAGTGTAAAAACTTTCAAACTGTTGGAGCACATCATAACAACTGTAGAGAAAAGCTTCAAGGAAAATGCAAGTGTCTTAAAAACTACAGTGATCAGCACTTGATGGCAATTAAATTAAAGTTCACTGTTGCAGTGCAGAAAATCATTATTACTGTAGTATAGGAAATGTAATATAGGAAACAGATGTAAATCTGGCAATGTAAGTATTAAAATTATACAATTGGATATTCTTTATTATTTATTTTCTGTGAAAAACATTTGCAATTTCTATTTTCAATTTGAATGTCGCAATTCAGAGTATTAGAGTTTAAAGACATTTTAAAAAGCCCTCCAAAGACTAAAAGCTGGAGCAAAACATTAAAGATTTCAATGACAACAAATACAATAAAATTAATGAAAGAGTTTAACTGGAATGGATCCTGACTGCAGTTTCTGTTACGTTTCAAAGGCTGCATTTAGATTTCTTCTGTAACATTCACAGCAATTGCAAATAATACTCCTGTTAATCCTCAAGGGAATTGCCATTTGTGGCAGTTATCTCCGCACAGAAAAATAAAAGCAGAGAGAGTTTGGAAAATCCTTATGATGTGATAAAATGTATGCAGGAGAAAATTATAAACATAGTGATTAATTGTGTGATTCATCCTTAAATCAATGATGTTGATTCAATGAGATGATGACGATTAAAAAGAGAGTAAAAAGCGAAAGAAGTCAGGAGTCAAAAAACATGCCTTGTTTCCTGTATGCCACTTGGTGTGCTATAAAATATCTTTTCCTGCCTGTTTTTTAGGCATGATTTCCTGCCTATCACCCCTGCTTCCTAGTAGAGATTACATCTCTTCTCCTGTAGAGTTTCAGATTTTATCATGGTTATTGCCTGTTCTCAACCTGAGAAGTAACAGGATCTTTGTGGACATAGCAGCCATTTCTTACATCAGATTAGTTACAGATGATCTATCATTTAAACCACAATATAGAGCTGGCACAGAAATGAATTAAATGAAAGAGCCCTCTTTGAGCTCAAATCTTTAATAAGATTTTTAAAAGTTCATTCCATGTCAGATGAAATCACACAAATTCATGCAAAATTATCACTTTGATATATTCCTATAAATGTAAAAAAAAAATCAGATTATATGAGAGCAAGGAATAAGAAGAGGAAATTTTTTTATGATTAATCTGTAGAATTAATTACAGTGGTAGAGGAGATGCTGAGGTGTTGTGCCAGGTTGGGAAAACTGAAAGTGGAAATATGCTCATTATATTGAGGAAAGAGGACTCTGGGCAGTCTTTAAAAAAATATTTACTTTCCATCCAAAATGCATTTATTTTTTAATTTTTGATGATGATGACGATGATGATGAATATATAGGTTTAGATTACAGTTGTAAATACAGTGTAACAGATGGTGAAAAGAAGCTTGTATACTCTAGTGAGGATTCAGTGACTAAATGTGATTTCTATATTTTTGAATGAATATTGTGCAATACCAAAAGCTTTTCCTGCAGTAATACAAGAGAGAGATTTTACAAGTGGGATTTTTTTTCTCCTGGTAATTTCAGTTCGGTGTTTAGCAGACAGCCTGGAGGCAATTGCCACTTCACAATGAAGTTGTCTCCATAGGTTGATGTTAGGATAGGTTTCTTTTGGCTGTTGACTTTGTCATTGATGAGTATTTCTCCTCATCAAGGTTATAAGAAAAAGGAAATCGTTGCTTTAATGTTGTTTTGCATTGAGCAATTTATCTTAGATTAGAAATCATAGAGTATATTGCTGAAAAGTGTGTTTATTCCTCTACAGATATTTTGTTCTGTGAATGACATTATTCTCAAGGAAGATCATGCTGAGGAACAGCTTTTTTATTGGCTGTTGAAAAACTATTTTAGATTTACACCAAAAAGTACTTCTGCAATTCCATTTTTACTAGCATGAAATTGGACTACTTTTCCATTGAAATTCAGGCCTTTGGAAAAGACAAATGATTCCAGCTATCTGAGCAGTTGTTTGGAAGCGTTGTTTATTAACTCACTGTGTGCTGCCTCCTGTAAAATCCCTGCTTGCTGTGATCTGTGTAATCTTTGCAGTGTATCAGAGAGAGACTACATATTTATCTCATGGTTATAGATTTCAAATGAGAAAGACTAAAGAGAGTCTGATGAGACACAATGAAGGGCTTCTGTCCTTCCCTGGCTTTAGTTCCATGCCTCCAACAACTGAAAGCACTGTTTTCCTCCACTTTAGTTCATTTTCCACTACAACAAGCAGGGATTTATTATAGTACATCTTATTAGTATACTATAAACTGAACTGAACTCAGAATCATTTGTAATGGAAAGATGCCAAAAAAGCTACCATGATACTTCTTGCTGCACATGACACTGGAACATGTTGCTCCTGCTTGTAGAGAGCTGGCTCTAATCTAGCCTTTCAAAACCAAGATGCTTATTGCAGAATTTTTATTCATTTATTATGAATCTGTGTTAAATGGTATGATTTTGTACATTTCTCCTTTGATGATTGCTTTTAAAAGTTGTGCTTACACTTAATACTGTGGTTTTAACAGTTACAGTGGTTTGAAGGTGATTATCACATCAGTGAGTGGTGCACAATAACCTAATGCACTGGTGTACTATTTAGTTGCAAATGAAACAAATATGCAATTTGCTGTGAATTCAAATGGAAATCACAGAGTCACCAAGATAAAGCAGTGGTGCTCTGCAAATGCAGAAGAAAGCACATATGCAAAATGTGACTTTGCTGTTAATGAACATGACGGGCACTAAAAAATATTTTCTGTTTGATTAGTTATGAAACATATTTTCCAACATTAACACCTCTTCATATGCATTCCCACTCTTTTTTTCAAAAAACTGGCAGTAAATTATATGCTCCTACTAACACAGAACTCTGGTAGCCTTTAGCCTTTCATTATTTCCCACAGCAAAAATAAGGAGAAAAAAGCAAGTAAGCCTAGGCCTATCTAAAAATGGTTTCCACTTCCTACTGCTTGATAATGGAAAATTTTTCTCTTTTTCTGGTAGCCTGTGTCTGGATAATTGAATTTTCATAGGACATTAATTTAATGTATATTTTCCATAAACTTGGTTTTAAATGCCCTGGGATGTCCTGGGATCAATTGCTACTACAGTAAAACTAAACATTTGTGTATCTTTAGACTGTTTGCTACTACTAAACTGTAGAGTAATAGGGTCCAATTTTAGTACATCATTAAATTGCTCTTGATTCACCTTTCTCACCTATATCTATAGGATATATTTCTAGAAAGAATTTCTATTGTTTTCTTTTGTCTCTATTGGTGATGTGTTCTCACAGAACTTTATTTGGGCTTTTCTACACATCTAGGGCATCATGTTTGATGAAGAAAAAAGAAAAGATCTTTCTGCCAAAGATGGAAAGTGTAGAAATTATTTGGAATCTTAGGATGTTAATTTGAAACTTCTGATTGTGAAAGCTGCTGTCAAGTCCTAACAAACTTCATGTCCCATAAACATTTATAACATAAACCCCTGTAGATTTCTAGAGTTCTCTGGAACCAGCAAAAGCATAATAATCTCATAGTTTAGGCAAAATATAATCTCAGCTCTCACTGAACTAATGGGGTTCCAGAATCTGACTCTATCTCCTTTAGAATTTGTATCTTCCAGGCATTTTTCAAATCTTTATGAAGTTATAGGTTTGAAATCTTCACAGAATGTATTTTCAGATGCCAATTTCTTTCAAAAAAGCCAGAAGAGGACACAGTCATGTTGTGACAGCTGTCTAATCTTTAGTAAACTCCCTAGATCTTTGAAAGAGGCAAAGTTAATCCTTTCCTGTCTCCAAGAGTATCCACATTCAGTTGCTCTTGAATATATCAGCCTTTTTAAAACTAAACATCTCAGAATTTCATCAGTATATGCTGAATATTTTAAGGATAGAGGCTTTTGTCACAATGAGAACTTTGAGCCACATGCTGTGCAATATAATACAGAAATAACCAGAGTTCCTGTTCATGTTCCTCATCTATTGACTCAGTTGCATGAAATATCAGTCTCCTTGGATATATCTCCCTGGAGAGCAGGCCATTGGTATTTGCCTTAGTTTATGCTGAATCAGTTTTTGATTAGAACTGCTTAATTGCAGGCAGGGATTCCTCAGGTTTCTAAGAAGTCTGATGTTATTGGTCATTTCTCATTCTGAATGAAAAAATAAGCTCACAAACAAAACAAAACCACAAAATGATCAAACCTCCCAAAACCTACAAAGACCCTCTAGCCTCCCCTAAGTCCCCAAAACCAACAAACCAATCATCCAACCCAAAGAACTGCTAAGAACAATTCTAGCATTCTCATTTTTAGTTTTCAATTTACTTTTCCATAGCAAATAGCATTTAATTCTCCAAGCAGTTTGGACTGTTAAGAGTCAATTCAAATAGCCTACATTCACCAGGTATTTGGGTCTTGCTTAAAACTATAGATTTTATAGATGGCAGTAGAGATTTTATTAATGGTCTCTGTAATGCTGTGTTGATTTCTGAGCCATTATCTCATTATTATTACATCAGAATTACAGAATCATAAAATATTCTGGTTTGGAAGAGACCCACAATGATTGTGAGTTCAATTTTCATCCCTGCACAGGACATTTTCAAACTGAGCATTGTCCAAATGCTTCTTGAGCTCTGTCAAATTTGGTGCTGTGACCAATTCCCTGGGGAGCCTGTTCCAGTGCCCAGCCACCCTAAGAAACAAGACCCTTTTTTTAATATCCAACATAAACCTCCTCTGACACAACTTCAGGCCATTCCTTCGAGTCCTGTCACTGGTCACCACAGAGAAGAGATCAGTGCCTGCCCCTACTCTTCCCCTCACCAGGAAGCTGTAACTGCGGTGAGGTCTGCCCTCAGTCTCCTCCAGCCTGTGACCTCAGGACAGACCAAGTGACCTCAGCCACACCTCATATGACTTCCCCTCAAAGCCCTTCACCATCCTCATAGACCTCCTTTGGACACTCTCTAATAGCTTTATATCTTTTTTATATTGCAGCACCCAGAACTGTCCCCAGCACTGGAGGTGAGGCTGCCCCAGCTCAGAGCAGAGCAGGACAATCCCCTCCCTTGCCCAGCTGGCCATGCTGTGCCTGATGCCCCCCAGGACAGGGTTGGCCCTCCTGGCTGCCAGGGCACTGCTGGCTCATGTTCTACTGCTCACAGACCAGGACCCCCTGGTCCCTTTGTGCAGCACTGCTCTGCAGCATGTCATTCCCCAGGCTGTCTGTACATCCAGGGTTGCCACATCCCAGCTGCAGAATCCAGCACTTTCCTTTTATGAACTTCTTATGGTTGGTGATTACCCAGCTCCTTAACTTCTTGAGATCTCTCTGCAGGACCTTTCTGCCTTTGAGGGAGTCAACAGCTCCTCACAATCTGGTGTCATTTGTCAAACTTAGTGCTCCTTTTAAGTCTTGTATTAAAGTCGTTTATGAAGATACTGAAGAGCACAGGGCCTAAAATGGAGCCCTGAAGAGTGTCACTAGTGAAAAAAGTCCAAATAAATTTAAAAATTCAAACGAATAATAAACAATAAATAAAAATAAAAATTAAAAAACTATCATGTAAGCTTCAGAAAGTAGGAAAGGTTAAAAGATATTCTGAATTAGAAGTCGATTTAGATACTCACAGGCTCAGGTTATAACTGCATATATTTTAGATATTATCTGGAAAAGCAGAGAACAGCACTAATTCTTTAGAGTAATGTCAAATAGAAAAAAAAAAGCTGAGGTAGAAATAGCTATAGAATGAAGAGATGGAGGATGTTTTCTTACTATTAGTACTTGTGGTTTTAGGCTCACTGTTTTCATGGTTAAAAGGACAATTATTCTTGTTATTACTTTTCCAAGGGTTACATTCTGTTGGTTATTTTTCTGATGTGGAACAGTTTAAAGAACTGATACATATTATTTGCCAATAAGAAAAGCTGAAACAATAAAATGTTTGAGCACCAAACATGGTTCTGCCTTATAAGAAAGATAAACAAATTGTGGTTTTTTTCCATTAGCAAGCAATGAGTAATTTAGAATAGAAAAAGTAAGTTTTTTGTGTTCTTGGAATATCTAAACCAGTGCTAGACAAGATTTTCACGTCAGGTGATGTAGATTTAGTAGAAAAATAGAGATGAGTGTTACTCTGTAACTTTAGGGAGCAGTTAAAAATGCAATAAAATTGACAAGGCATAGCAATCTGTTTTCATAGCAACTCCTGTTCTAAAGCAATTTCAGGTGAATACAAATCAATCCACAGCAGAAATATGACATTTTCACTTGCACATGTGAACTTGAACTGTTTACCACACACAACTTGTATATAGAAAGACTAATCAAATATTCTAATTAATAAATCATCTAATTAATCTCAACTTCAGGCTTGTTGGAAATTATTTTCAAATTTATTCATATTTCTGTAAACTTAGTTGTTATTAGATAGTTTTCACAACATTCATGGGAGTTTATTTATGTGCATTACTGTGATCTGTCTGTTTCACTTATTCATGATTCATTATCTAAGCTCTGTGATTGTTTGGTTTGGTTATACTTACTGAGGGCATTTTCAGGCTGAATAAATAAAATGCAATTGTAAGACATATAACACTTTGTGATGCCAAGCATCAGAATTCTTAACTGAAAAAGTCAATTCATTTTGCATTCATCAAACACTATTTAATCAAATTTCTAGTGTATTCAAGTTTTTTCAGAAAATGAAACCACTGTATCAGAGTGAGTAACTTGGGCCAGAAGGGACATCAGGATGTCTCCATTCCAAAAAAATATTTTGATAGCAGCAAGGTCAGTTATACAGTCAGACCAGACCTTTCAGAGCTTTATCCAGTTCAGTCTTAAACACCTCCAACCTGAGCAACTTCAACCTCCCTATGGTCACTGGGAGCTGCTCTTAGGATCCCATGAAGTCGTCTGTGCTCCAAGCTGAATAAGTCCAGCTCCCTCAGCCTCTCCTAACAAGACACATGCTTCAGCCCCCACACAAGGATGGGACAAGGACAGGCAGAGATCACTCACCAGTTACTCTCATGGGCAAAACAGTCTCAGCTTGGAGAAATTAGCCACATATACTACCAGTAAAATCAAAACAGGATAATGAGAAATAAAACCAATTCTTAAAAAAACCTTCTCATCCACCCCTCCCTTAATCCCAGGCTCAATTTTGCTCCTGCTTTCTTTACCTCCTCCCTGCCAGCAGCAACAGGGAATGTGGGCCATGGTGAACATGAGGTCCGTCCCACAGGAGACAGTCTACCACAAACCCACCAATGTGAACCCTTCCCAGGGGCTGCAGTTCTTCACAAACTACTCCAGCGTGGGTCCCTTCACAGGCTGCAGTCCTTCAGGAGCAGGCTGCTCCAGCGTGGGTTCCTCATGGGATCACCAGTCCTGCCAGCAAACCTCATCCACGGTGAGTTCCTCTCTCCACAGGGCCACAGGTCTTGTCAGAAATTTGCTCCAGCACAGACTTCCCATGGGGACATAGACTCCTTTGGGCATTCACCTGTTCAGTGTGGGATCCTGCATGGGCTACAGATGGATCTCTGCTCCAGCAGAAACTCCCACAGACTGCAGGGGAATCTCTGTTCCAGCACCTGGGGCACCTCCTCCCTTCCGTCTGCACTGACCTTGGTGTCTGTAGGGCTGTTGCTGTCACATATTCTCAATCCTCTCTCCAGCTGCTGTGGTGCAGCAAAGGTCTGTTGCACAGCACATTTTTTCCCCTTCGTGATTCCATTATCCCAGAAGTGTTCCCACCATCACTGATATGTTCAGTGTTGAACAGTGATGGGTCTGTCTTGCAGCTGGCTGGTATTGGCTCTGTTAGACCTCTTCCAGGTCACCTCACAGAAGCCATCCCTGTATCCCCCCATTACCAAAACCTTGCCATACACACCTAATACACTCAACTACAAATACATTAGCATGGGGGCAGTACTGTGTTACGAGTTACTGATTGCACAGTGGAGTGCTATAAGTGTAATATCACTATCATAACCACACCTGTTAAGTTTTTTAACCACCATGTATAGCTAATTTCACCTTTTCACCCTATGGTTTCTTTGTGGGATATGCAGTATAAAACCGTTATAAAGCATCACATTAGTTTCTGAGTAATAAAAGAAAGACCCTTTGGTTTATCAGGTAACTGTGAGTTTATATCCTACTTATTTACAGACCTGTTATCTCCTTGTCTTTACTTCCCCCATCCCACCATCACACACATTTCTTTCAGACAGGAATATTATCACCTTGTGATTCAGAGGTATGCCATAAAGACTAAATGCATGGTGCTTTTTTCAGACACTAAGTAAACAGCCATCATGTAAGTAGCCTGCATAGAAATGTTGCAGGATTGATGCATGTCACAGCAAATTGGAAATGTTATAAACACAGGGAGTTCAAGAAAAAGTAATAGGAAAACTAGCATTGTATTTTACCTTCATATTACCCTAAGGATAATGTTTATTTTAGTATAGACATATATTTTTGGCATAAAATTTTTCTATCCAATGAATTCTTTTCCATTTATTACATGGTTCTTAACTGGGAACCTCATGTGAGACTTTCTGAGCTGAAAATTCTCTCTAAATGGTCTAAGTGGGCAGAACTCCATGGCATTATAAAATATAAAAAAAGAGTACTGACAATTTATATATGCTGTTAATTCCACTGATTATGTCCATATTCCAAAACCAGCCCCTGGGTGTTACATCTGAACATTATCCTCCTTGCAATACTCTGCTTCGAGGAAAGGCTATGCCAAGAGCTGCTCTAAACCGTGACTACAAGTTACTGTCAGCATGTTCTAAAATTGCTAGCTTTTCTTGATGAAATCAGAAACATGGAACAAGTTGGACAACAAAGTAAAATGTTGACACAAACAGCTACCACAGTGAGCAAAGTAAAATGTATGCCTCTTCATATCTACTCCATGAGAACAACAGCATAAATTAACTTGCTTAAACCAGTGAAAAAATTTGAAGCAGAAATCCACCACTAGGAAAACTAGTATATTTATGTTGGTTTTCAGTTGTCTAATTTTTTTAGAAAAGCTAAAAATTAGAGTATGTGTGCATACACATTCATATATATATACTTATATGAGATATCTGTATATATGATATATATATATGTATGAAATGTATATATAAAATATGATTCTCCATAACAATGCTCAGTAGTTCTGCAGGAAAACTTTGTTGAACTCTGAATGGAAGTAGTGGCATATGTCTTCATATCTACTAGTTCCATCCACTCGTGGCTGGTTTTTTATGCTCAGGAACACCAGTAGACTCACAGTACTTAATCTAGATTACTAGAAGACAAGGAATTCTTCTCTAATTTTACTGGTCAAATTTCTTCTAAAACTTCTCTAATTGTACTGGTGAACAAAAATATAATAAGGAATAGAAACAAGATACAAATGGAAAATGGGAGATAAATATTAAAAAGGAGATTATTGAGTGAATGGGCAGCAGTGCACACAGAGAAGGATAATAAAAGAATAACCAGTGTAAATTTAAAGTGTTAGGTGTAAAACTAAGAGTTATGTTAGTTTGCTTATAAGAAGAAGTGTTATAACATTATTATCTGACCACAACAAACCCACAGGTTTATGAAAAGGAGTTCAAAGGTATCCTTTTTAAATTAAAACATCAGGAAAGTACATAATAGTGACTTCTGTTGATTGAAATTTAGATTTCTCATTATGTTTCAATATGCTTGAATTTAGCGTGACTGAATATGACCTAAAACATTTGGTCTTTGTAAAATCTACCTGATTTCTGCTCTACAGAGGCTATGTAATTAGTAATTTTACTACTTAATCACATTCTCTTCCCTTCTTTACCATAAAAACATAAAGACAGATACCAGAATTTTTAATGGAACTTATTTATGAATCTTAATATTCCTATAGCAGACATATACAGTACCAACACTGGTGACTCGGTTAGAGAAAATCCAAAATCTTTTTAGAACAGCATTGTAAGACAGATCACTAAGAAATATTTCCAAATTATCCTAAAACATAACTCACAAAAACAGTGGCTAAAATTGATCTAAATTATGATACATTTATTTTAGGCAAAGAGTTTATTGTGGATGGTCACTTTAGCTCAGGAGTTCAGTAAAGGTTTATCGGATCAGTTTATTCTAAACTTATTTATCTATTTCTGAAAATCAGTGAAAATAGTTCAAATTTTGGTTAGAATCACAGAAACATAATTTCTTGGGAAAAAAATTATGTCTATTAAATACATGTATAAATATGAATTTAGGAAATTCATAATCACCACCCTGATGTGGTTATTACTGCAAACAAAACTGTAATTGCTAGTTGACCTTAAGGCTACCTGGTGCAATTTAGCCTGTGCCCATAGAGCTAAAATAGATGTTGGCCTTCACACTTCCTGTTGCAGGTTCCAATCATGTCTGGCCAATTCACATAAGAGTGGGCCAGAACAGTACCAGGAACGGTACCAATAGTTCAGCTCTCTAGATCCTGATATCTAGATCTGATCCTGACCTGTCTGGTTTAAGATGTCAGGTTTGTATCCCTTTAGAAAATTATTCAGTTCACTACTATAGATACTGCCGCTTTTTCTAAAATCCAGCCTTAGATTGTCTGGTATGCTCAGATGTTTTGTTTGAGAAAATTCTAGGTTTATAGACATTTTTTTTTTTTTTTTCCCAGAGAGGTTACCCTTGGGAGCAGACTATCAAGGCTACCATGGTCATAATGGATTTAGTGCAATATGGGTCAATCAGCTAGCCCAGCATATGATGGTTTATATGTAACCATGATGGCCTCCTGCTCCACCAGGAATTCCCACAGACTGCAGGGGAATCTCTGTTCTTCCTATTGCAGTGCACTCTTACATCTGATAAGGTGTTTACATAATAGGAAGAGTTTCAGTTTTACCCCAGGACTTTTAAGGCAGAAGAACCAGAATTTTCTATGCTTCTCTGACTGTAATTGGCCCAGCACCAGGACAAAGGCATCTGCTGGACCTTTTATCTGTTCCTCAAGGAATTAAGCTATTTTCTATTGGGCAGCTTCCCCAAAAAACCCTCCCAAACTGTTGAGTACTTAAGAGATTCAAGGGCTCTTTTGGTGTGTCTTAGCAGGTGTAAGGGACCTCCCTGCACTGTTCACAGCTTTTGTTTTTTTTATTTTGCATAGTTTGCTATTTTCTTCTTTAAATGAAAACCTTTTTGCTTTTTCGAAACCCCTCTGATCAAGCACTCTTGCTAATGTTTCTTAAGCCATTTTTGGAAGGCTGCTGGTCAAACCCCAGAGCTTGATACACCTTTGTGGGGTTGATAACACGCTGGCCTCACATAGCCTGAATCACCTTCCCTAGTCCTTCCCTGGTAATCCAGACCAAAATTGCAGCAATAAGAGGAAATCTGGTAAACAAGGAGCGATAAACATGTCCCCAACATGGATAATTAAACTATCAATAAAAGAGTGGACCTATCTCTTTACCTGTGAGGACAATCTGATTTCACCTAGAGCCCACTTTTCTCAGGGTATTTGCAGATTAATTCTGTCTATGAACATAGCACTGCTCCAGTCATCAGAAATAACACATTTTCAAGAGAGACATATTTAAAGCTGGCATGTTTTTTTAACTGAACAATTAGGAAAAAAAATTATTAAAATGGTTCAGTATTTGATTACTTGGTCACAAGCTTAATAACTTAGGAACATAGTTTTATGGTGACCAATTACAAGTTTTTGGATATCTGACATGAGGCTCATTGGAATTCCAACACAAACTTTAAGGAAGGGCATTTTTATATGACTGTGATTGGAGACATTAAAAAGCAAGCATGAATATAGTAAAAAGCTTCCCCAAATTTCTTAAAACTGATCCTTGCATAACAAAAAAAGATATATAAAACATGAAGGCTTATGCTGAAGGTTAAAATTGCTCTTTTTTATTTTCTTGATTTACTGCACCTTTACATGAGTATCCAGCCTATGCTATGTTTTATTGCCTACAGCTGACAAGTCATCCTCAGGTATTGCCCAAAGATTCGATGTTAAATAATTGCTGGCATTACTCCAGGTAATTCCTTTGTAAAGTACCAAAGAAAACAATGATGTTATTAAACAATTTCTTCCTTCAGTTTTTCTCTGCAGACCATCAGTTTCCAGGTTCACGCACAACCAACAAAATAATTAATTGTTTTACTTTGTAAGTCTTACATGTTTCCACTTCTATATATGCATCTTCTAGTTGGTAAAAAATACCAGTACTGTAAATTAAGGAGCCAGAGCCCAACTAGATATTCAATGCACCCATGTGTGGAGGAAAGGGGCCCATCCCCCAGATGAGTAATAGGAACAATTTTGAATTCCATCTGTTAAAGGAAAATCTGTGGAAAAGACTGAGCAATATCACTACTGGATAATAGCAATAAATTCCCATGGACATAAATTTTCACTATGTCATATATCTTTGGTTTGAAAAAGTTCACTGAAAGGAAGAAAATGTTCAGAATTTTTTGGCGTATAGTTGAAGGGATGGCATCACTACCACATTTTTTTTTTTCTGAATTCAATTTCATCATACATACAACATATGGAAAATAGTCTGGGTAAATTGGAATTTATGAGTTACAGAATTAATCTTAATTCCAGATTACAGTGAAATTTAAGGAATTTTCATGAAAGTTAGAAGTTTAATAGATCTGTCTGTCAATAAAATTTTGATGGCACAGTTAGGTGTCTGTCTGCATATGGAAGGGAAACCTTTAGTCAGTAAAATTTTCAGACTGCTGACTTTAAACATTTCAAAATCTATATTAGAAAGCTATAGTTAAAATACATTGCTATGACAATATCCTTGCTTTGATAGGACAGGTCAGAATTGGAAAAAAATAATCCTAGTTATATGAAAAAATAGAAACTGCACTTAAGAAAATGTAAATGCAAAATAATCAGTAGCATTGATTCAGAATAACTATTGCTACTGTTTATTATCATCATGAGGCTAAACTCATTCCTTATTAGAATGTGTTCTTCAACTTCTGATTATTATTTTGATTCTCAAAATGTGCTGGATAAGTAGACAACAGAGGTCACTCATACTTTATTCCCTGTGGTCATTCTATACCATATGGTTTTCCAAATTATTATTTATATAGGACTAATCTCTAGATGCAAAGCTACAAGCCTGCTCAGATTTAAAGCACAAGATGGAAACTATGTTCATTACTTTTTTCACTCATCTGGGATGAGAGTATAAAGAATAGAGATAAAATTGCAGATCCTTCTATAGACTCAGACTACTTCTCTCATTTACTGGGTCCTTTTGAAAGTACCTATTTAACTCAAATCAATTAAAGAATAAATGAGCAGCTAGCTGATCTGTCTGCACACGTCTAATTGCTTGTCTGGTGTGGAAGTTCCGTCTTTAATATCTGCACTGCAAGAAAGCTAGTATCCCTTAGAGAGAGATGACTAATGTCTATTAGAAATATTTTAATGACTTCTGAATTTCTGGGGGAGGTGTCAGAGTTTAATGGCAGATTTTTGCTCACACAGCTGCCTGTGCACATTTTAGGTGTGTTATCTATTACACTCACAGAGAGTAACAGCATGGTGCTAAGTAGATTTGCTGACTTTGCAGGAGATTAAAGCTCAGATTTCTCTTCTGTTGGACTCTTACTATAAATGTAAACATGGTCCTTCCAGAAATGAGCCATAGCTACCAAACTGGTTTGGAATATGGTCTGTCTTCTGGAAGGTTTTGGTTTCGTTTCAAAATTTTTATAGTTTCAAACTGGAAACTCAGAAAGTTTAACATGAGTGGAATAATATTTCACTTAGTTCTGTTTGTATTGACATTAAATATAAAGTAAGAGCATATTTAAGACTGCCTTTTTAAATCACTTTATCTTTACTCTATTTCCTGCATGCAGGTCTGAGCAAAATTGTTGTAGATTTCAAATCTGCAGCATAACTAAGATCACACCTGGATTAGATAACAAGTGTGTGCTCTGCTCTTTACCACATCTGAATAACCCTAAACTTAGATTAACTGTTGTAAAGACTCCAATCTGAAATTACTTTATTCTCTTTCTTGCAGTATGCCTTTCTTCAAACAGTTGTTAAGCTCTGTTATAAATGGATTGATTTAACCACAAAACCCAAAATTAGCAAGTCATTGGCCAATAACATGTAAGCAACAGTTGTGTAAGGATCTCTATTGGGTAGACAGCAGCATTGATACCTACATGACATAATATCATCAAAATCTAGTGAGATCGTATTTTAAGAGAGAAGCAGCATCTTGTGGCATTTGTGGTTTTTCTGTGAAGATTCAGATGGAGATTACCATCTGAACCACTGATTCAGATGGAGATTACCATCTGAACCACTGATTCAGATGGGGATTACCATAGAACCACTGAAATGAAGAAAATGGAAAAAGTAGATTTATTACATTGCTATCTGATGTAACTCAAGGTCAACACTGCTGAGCTCTGTTGCATCAAATGTTTGATCCCAGAGAAAAGAGATTCTGATCTTGATTAGAGGTGAGTGCCACCCAAATGCAAAGGATACCCAGATGTAAATTGGCTGAGCATGAGGCTGTGTTGTCAGAGCCTCTGCTGTAAAAAATATCATGAATGAAACCAAACTGATCTACGTGGAACTGTGATTCTTAGTAAGGATGCAGTCACTCCCTAGAGGAAGTCTGAAAACATTTGTCCATCGGATTCCTTTGTACTTGGAAAAGTAAACTGTAACTTAAAAAGCACATGGATCCAATATGCTAAATAGAAAATAGAGGAACAGTAGAGGAACATTTTCTGAGTTTTGGAAACAGAGGATCGTATTCATGAACTTTTTTCTTCTGATATTTCATAGGATCTGTAAAGAATGAGCTGACCAGTAATTTAATTTCCTGACTCAAAGTTGAGATTCTTCTTTTACTTCTCCAGTATCCAATCGTTTATTGCAAGTGGAAATGTTCCAGCCTTATGTCTCAGATTTTTGCCTTTTTTCAGCTCTGTGAAGAGGTTTTAAAGGATCAAATGAAACTCTTTGATAGTCCATAACAGAAAGTGAGGATTTTTAGATAAAGGACAGCAAGGGTTTCTGATTCAAAGACTGCATGATATCTACCTGAAAAAAAGTGTGGTTGAATGAGTATAATAATTAAATACTCATACCTTCTTTTACAAACCAAGAATGGACAGAAAGGAGGGTTAAATCAAAACTGCATGCTGATGAAATAATTGTGGTAAGGAACAGGACTCACAGGAAGGAAATGAGAAGGATGAAAGTTGTGCTGGTGAATAGCTTTGAATTACTGCAAATTCTCTTAAGAGTTTCTGCAGAACAGAATAAAGAATTCTCCTACTTGCATTCCACTAAGAAAACAAGGTTTGAAAAAGTCTGCTTCTTTCCTTTCTTCTTTTTCTTTCTTTCTTTCTTTCTTCTTTCTTCTTTCTCTTTTTCTTTCTTTTCTTTCTTTCTTCTTTCTCTTTCTTCTTTCTTTCTTCTTTCTTTCTTCTTTCTTTTTCTCTTTCCTTTTCTTTCTTTCTTTTCTTCTCTTTTTCTTTCTTTTCCTTTCTTTCTTCTTCTTTTTCTTTCTTCTTTTTCTTTTCTTTCTCTTCTTTCTTTCTTTTTCTCTTTCTTCTCTTCTTTCTTTCTTTCTCTTCTCTCTTTCTTCCTTCTCTTCCTCTTTTTCCTTCCTTCTTCCGTTCTCCTTCCTTCCTTCCTGCCTTCTTTCTTTCTTTCTTTCTTTCTTTCTCTTCTTCTGGCCCCTAGGATCTCTCTGTTCTGCATGAAGCACACAACATCAGAAGAGAGAAAGGTTTCTCCTACTCACATTAATTCAATATTCCTAAATCTAATCATGGTAATAGCAGGAAGCTGGTTGGAAAACACTAAATAATTCGGAACTGGCTATAAGCATAAGAGCTCTGCAGGCTTTTCATTAACACTTCATAGTGTGGGAAGTAGCAAGGCACTGCTTTTTTCACCCTTTATATGTTAATGTTCTAGGTATGGAAGATTTGTCACAGGTGTCTTTCAGGACACTCCAGATGGAAATCCTTCCAAACCCAGGAAGAGAATAAGCTTTCTTTGTCATGGCTATCAGCAACAAAAGCCAGAACATTTCTGCAGTTTACCTACAGTGTGCTGCTGGAGACATTCCGGAAACATGTGAGTGGGCTAAGTAAATCAGGATATCTCAAAATACTTTTTGTAGCTTCAAAATAGTATTTCTTCCACATGTTTTGGCTACAAATCTATATTTTTAAAATTATTCTGGGTAAAGTTGCTTTCTGAAGCTGTTAACTGTGTTTTGTGGAATATTTTCTCTTCTTTCCTCCACTTCCTTCTTTCCTTTCCTTGGTCTATGAACACTTTGATGGATTTAATCTCAGCAAGGTAAACAATACCTCAATGATCTTCATGCTGTTTTTTTCCATGGCCTGATTGAAGACAAGGTTTCTTTTCATTGGACTGATTTTCTTTATGTAAATACTTTTTCGGTAGAGATCTGTCTAACAGATGGCTTCAGCTGAACTACCAAGGAGCCTTCAAATGGTAACAAGTTTGAGGCACTGGACACCATTTAACTAGGTTAAAAATCAGTGATCCAGAGCTGAAATTAAACAACTAGAGTCATTAATCCTGAAACTTTAAAATTATTTCTAATCCTCCATGAACTGCAACTTTAGCTAGTTTTAAGTACTTATTCTAGTTTAAGAACTTACAACTTTAAATTGTTCAGACCATTTCATGTTTCAGATCTGGAAATCATGAGATGTCATAAAATGTTGGCAATTAAGTAAAAAATTACTTTTAAAATCTCTTCTTATGTGTATACATAAGTTTTATCGTGACCGACCTTGGTTACAGAATCCTTGTAAGAAGAATTTGTAAGAAAGAATTTTTTGTTATTAAAAAATATTAATTCAAATCAAGTAAAATTTGCTGTTGAAGAATAAAACCCAGTCAAATCTTATGTCTATACCTCTGTTTAGTTTCTGTGCTTACAATTACCAAGAAAAGGAAATTGAATTATTTCTTACTGACTTTGCAATTTTATTTGTGTTTTCTGTACACTGCATTAAAATTCTTGCCTCCCAGACAAGTTCAGAGAAAGAAAACAAAGAATGTTCTTCAACAATAGAAATATATGTTCTGCTAAAACATGTCTATTTTAGGAAGTAGCCTTAATCCTTGTGATGTCACAAGAATATAGCTCTTTTTTGTTTTTATTCTGAGTGGATTTATTACTCCTGAAAGATGATACTCCAGACTGATGATACTGAAAATGAAATTACTTTATTCATTGGCATATATATGGGACACTGCTCTGCAAAAGCTTTTTCAAGGGGAGGGAAATAGTCAGATAGTCACTTTTGGATAGACACTCTCATATTTGATGAATAATATTCCACTGTAGAAAGAGTCAACCAAGACTAAATATAATAAATAAAGAAAGCTGATAATGTAGAGGAGAAGACCTTCCTTTTAACTGGGTCAGATGGAAGAAGATGTGAAGTTATAAAATAATAACTTTGTAGATTCCACAAATTTTGAGAAAATTCTGTATCATGAGAATGCTTATTCTGGTTGACACAGTCAAGAAAAGTGTCTTCACACCATGCAAGGTCAGTTATCAGAGTTTGATCTGGCTCATGTTTTAGAGTGAAATCCTTTCAGCCCATGGACAAGCAGTTGTCTTGCACACTTCAGTTTGTTTTCACACATGCTTTTTCAGTGATGAAAGAGTTTTAAGGATTCAGACAGTCTATTTGTTACAGTAATCAGGTGTTGGAAATTTCAAACATTCAGAAGTTCCACTATGATTTGCATGTAAGAATTTCTTCTAAAATAATTTCAAAATAAGTTTTTTTCTAAGCTCAGGCAAACTCCTATTGTATACACAGAAGTATGAAGATACTGCACATCTGATACTCATTGCTCTTTATTTTATAACCTCCTAATTCAATGGGAAGAGTAAAATGAGGTAGCAATTAATTCCACAGGCTAGTCAGATATTTCCCTCTTTGTCAGTTGCCATTGAATATCTTTTGCCTGGCTTATCATGTGTTAAGATAAAGAGTGACTGCTTCAATATGCCATTATCTAATATATGTACAGGCAGCACATACCTCATCATTATTTGTTTCCAAACACTAAACAAATCACAATTATTATGTAAAAAAATCTGTCCTGCTGATGTCTATCGAGTTTGTTTTTATGGATTATTTCTATTTGTCTATATCTTGAGTATGGAATTATCAGAAATATATATAGCATTTAATAAGAAAAAAGAAATCTTGATTTTTTTCTTGTTGAATTAAATGTTGCAGAGTTGTGGGTTATCTAATATGCAACTTATACATCTTGAATCACCATACTTGTCCTCTAGTAAAATGAAGATTCAGTCAGGTCTTAGTCAATTGGACCAGTTACCTCACTGCAACTAAAGCTTTTAATCATTTATGTATGTAGAGACTGCTCTCAACAGGGGAGCATTACTAAAAAACTGATTTCAACATAATATTCTAGATCTCAGCAAAAGTTAGACATGAAAATTTCAGTTAATGGAACAAGCTGTTCACTTTAGGTGAGGGAGGTTTTCTAATATGCACTTGCTAATTAGTAAAAGACCAAATGTTTTGGACACAGAGTTTTTTGCTTCATCATTCTTTAGTAACATTAGACTTTCCAAGACATAGGGGATAAATCTACACATTGAAGAGAGAGCCATGTAACTATTTTAGAATTCTGAATCTTTCAAATAAACACACAGAAGAAATGGTAACTGTGGAGGTTTTTTCCCCTCACATCAACATGATGTTATAGAAATAAGCTTGGAAAAGCCAACTGCAGATCATGGTCAATGATTTTATTTTTCATTCATTCCTCTCTTCTATGCCACCCTTCAGAAGATTTTCTGGAAAGAAATACTAATATAAAATCAACTTTTCAAATGAAGATTTTTCAAGGTATGTATTATTACTTCTCTTTGGTAAGGTCTATGTTTTTTTTAATCTTTATTCTCCAGTAGAATGTATTTTATGACAAGCTATCAGTCATTTCTGGTTTCTCTTTGCCTATAGGGTCCAGAAAAGTTATGCTTTTACTTTTCATATGGGAAAGAAATAAGGATAGACATCCAACTATGTGGAAATTTTGTAAAGAACTAAGGCTGTAGGATCCAAAACACTGACTAGCTCACTACTAGGCAGGTGATCAACAAACACACACAAAAAAGGAAAAGTCTGTCCCAGAAATGTGAGTATCAGATACATGTGCTTTGAAGGAAATAAGTATTAATTTTGGGGAAAAGATAGAGAAGTGAGTTGAAATATCTCCTCTTTGTTAAGCCATTTTTTTTCTCATGTTGGAAGACACGTGATCTTGGAAATCCAGGAATAAAAATAAGTGGTATTCAGGGAAAGAGTACAGTTAACTTATCCTTGCCAAGTACTCCAAGAAAATGTTCTGCATGGGTGCACAGCAGCTCCTGCTGAGTGTTCATTACATGATCAGAGCCTGTGGCAATTTCACTGTGTTTCCACAGCATCTTATCATGTTTGATTTACTATAACATCATTAATATAATTTTTGATTTATCACATTTTTTGCTGCCTAAAGTTGAGTGCAATTAATAATACCAGTCTGAAGCAAAGTAACATGCTTCTCTTCATTGAACAGGTAGAACAGACATCCACTCTTCTCTTTGTTGAATTAAAAAAAAAACCCACAAAACCACATTTGTCCACAAAGCCTGAAGTCTCCTTGACTTGTATCTCAAAATGATTTTGGTGTCTAAGTGGTCAAGATGTCCATTAAATATAAAATACAAACTTTAGGCAGTAAACACTATTCCTTGCTGAGTGGTTAAACCAGTATAAGTTTATACTGCATCATTTTATCTTCCTTTCTTCAATGAAACTCCTATTCTTTGCTTCACAGTGAGAAGTGGTATAAGTGAGTAGGTTTTCTTTGATAGCTAAATGTATGTCAGAGTTATTAGTTCACATTTTTGTAAAGTTTTCAGTCTAAACTTTCTCAGGCTAAAGAGAAACCTGAAACTGAATTTTCATCTTCATCTACATCCAAGTCACATAAGTACTATATGAAAGTATTAGCATTAAATTAGGTCAAGTCACTGTAATTCTCAGCTGTTTATTAAAGCAGAATTATCACACCTGGAGGTGTACTGAAACAGAATCTTCAAGTGACTTGGGAACTCTCTACAGGATAGGGATCATCAAAACCCACAGCGTCCAGACATGTCCCGGGTATGTTCTTAAACAAAATTGTTGATGACTTTATCTGGAAAATTGCCATTAAAAAAGAATATACCATGGGAAATTTAGACATCAGTTAATCAGAGTTATTTACTGTCTTTGCAGTTAAGTATATCAAAATTATACTTTTTATAGCTGTTGGAGTGCACAGCATCAATTCTCACTTCAGGCTGGTAGATCTATAGCATTTCAAGAGTTTTGTTATATAATTCACAGTCCTTCACAAATGCAACAGAACATGCTGACCACTTTGAAAAGGTTTGGGTGGAGTTTATTTTCTAGATCCTTAAATAGCTGAGAAAAGGGGCAGAAGATAAAAAATAATAAAATTATCCCCCTGACAACTAAATTAGCTATTCATGTATTTTGTATTAGCAGAAATCTGATGAAGTCCTACAGATATTTGAAGAAAGAGCATAGAAGAATTAGATATAAACTCTTAAGAAGTCTTGATTCTCCCTGATGCAAATATATTATTAATGAGAACAAAGGAAATAAATTTGAAACTGCTTTTCTAAGTTTCCTCTGCTCTTTCTCAGCTGAATGGTAGTGTGCATTTATTTTTTATTCCTCTGCTTAAATTTGAATTCTGGCCAAGGAAGCAGACAAGAGAACAGTGGCACTTGGCTCTGTATCTTACGCTCTTGCACATTATCCTCTGTCAACCTAATTACCTGAAGATATATATTATCTCTGAAAGGAAAATTATCTAATCCCACCATGCACCAGGAAGACAGTTGGCAGATGAATAAATGACTGACAGATTTTTAATGTTGTTTTATGTGGTAGATTCTTTGCCCTGCAATCTTAAAGCTCTGGAAATGTACCATTGTCAGCTGCTGTTTCATTTCAGAACTCCTTTGTTTAAATTTCTTGTGTTTAATCAGATTAAGCGATTCACTGTGCTGAGCAAACACTGGAGTTATCCATTAGCAACCTGGTTTTTGCTATCAGTAAACTTCCTTGGCTATGTTGTTCACTCTTGTAGATTACTGTTACCAAACTAGGCATAGTTGGAAGATATTTCCTGCCCCACTTATCTCTCCCAATATTTCTGAAAAAACACCCACAGCATGAATTCCATAGTATTGCCACTATGGTTTGGGTATTTATCTCTTACTTCTTATCCATTTTGTTTATGTACTCTCTTTTGGTTGTTTGGGGTTTTTTTTTTGGTTTGTGGGTTTTTGGGGTTTTTTGTGGTTTTTTTGGTTTTGATTGTTTGTTTGTTTTTGGTTTTTTTCTTTGGTTGGTTGGTTGGGGTTTTTTTTTGTTTGTTTTTGGGGATTTTTGGGGGGGGTTCTAGGGTTTTTTCTTTGGGACAGTTAAGTCTTTAATAGAAAGTTTGCTGGATGAACTGTCTTCTTTCCTATGCTCATCTTTTTTTAAACCTATTCTGCCTAACAAATAAATAAGTAACTATTATCTGGTCTCTTGCAGACCTCTAATGATCCACAGGCCACTATTTCTAAGAGACCACACTAAAGTACTCAAAAGATGTACCAATCAATTTCTAACCCATTAGCAATTATCTTTAAGAACTCCCACAGGACCAGAGAGCATAGAAAAATGTAATTGCCTTGCAAAGCAAACATTTGTGAACAGAACTATACACATATTAATTCTGGATCCTATAATATATCAGAGAAAGTACTGAGTAATCTGTATGTATTTAAGAAGTAGCTAGATGGCAATAGAATAAACATGTTGACAGACATTTGTATCAAAGACCTTCGTGAAGCAGTAACTGACGTAGAAAATCAAGACTTTGAATTCTGATTTGAAATCTGATAAACATTTTTACGCTGACTTGTTGGCTTCAATGTGAAATTGTAACAGAGATGACCATATTACAACAGAGTGGTTATAAACAAATTGGAAAAAATATTTAGAAATATGTAGTACCTATTTAACATTTTTAAGAAGGATTCAAATGCCAGAAGTCTTATAATATCTAATATTTTATTAATTATAAATTTTCATTGTAAGTGGACTCTTGAAATAAATCAGTGAATGTGGGAATGAGAGAGGCAGTGCCCATATTTGAAGGGATCAATAAACAGCACTGAGAGATACCAGAGATGATTTCTAGTTCTGCTTCTTGTGCGCAGCAGACCTAAGGAAGAAGAATGCCAAGTTTTAAGCACATGTTACTAACACACATATTAAGATCAAGATAAAACAGCAAATAAACTATGAATGTTACAAAATTAAGAGAAAGAAAAGTTAGTGGTGCTGACTGATGGGTTGTTTTCAACTGAATAAGGACATGCTCAGATTTACCACTGACAGACCCGCTGAGAAATAGCCATTCATGGAATTAAATTTTCCACTTATAGGTCCATGAAGGTTTATTTTTCTATATGTCTTTTGAAAAAAAGCTTTTTGAAAAGCTCTTTTGAAAATTGAGAAATTAACATCTCAAATTTCAGCCTAAGAAATGTTTTTAGGACCTTTCATTCTATGGATAGAGGTGAGCTCTAAGTGATGGGGCTGTAAAGTCCACATCATGCAGATAAACACAGATTAGACAGACATCAGACCAGAACAATGCAGATATACTGTCCTCAGATGCAGTATGGGAAGGCTGTAAGTCATTTTATGAACTTGTGACAATTTCCTAGGGATTTTTTTTTTTAATTCTCTCTCAATATTTAAGGTGACTAATGAATGGATGTTGTCTGCTTGTCTCATATATATTTAATTAAAGAAAAATTTTATATTGTCTGTCAGATGTATGTAGGGAATTAGAAAACTCTGCCATTTAAAAACTAATTGATTTAAACATGTAGCTGATGGTTGCCATAACTCATTGCTTTTTCAATGGAATGCCATTTTTAAGTGTGACAACTATAAATTTTAATGTTGAATTGAAGAGGCATCTATTGCAAAAATTTTTTCTTCAGTGAGAATGTAGATACTATATTACTCTTTAGTAATCTGACTACCTCTCCTGAAAAAAGTTACCATTATCAGTGCTCAATATGATGAGTAAACATCATCAAGGTTTCTTAGTGTGAATAACATTATTCTGAAAAAAATTTATGGCACTGATTTCTTTTGGAGATTGTAATAACCATTCATCATACAGAAATGTGCTGGAATTTGTTTGTGTCCAGTTTTGTAAAGTACAAAACCTTCTCGATCATCTGGCTTTACAGCTGCATGCCCAATCTGGGAATTAAATGAGTAATTAAACAAAATTAAACACAATCAAATTGGATTCATTGAAAGATTAGATATGTAGTCTGTTTCTTTTACTTGATTATGATATAACAATGTGATATATATTAGCTGCAAGCATGACCAAACTTCAAATACTTCATATTTTCCTCCAGTTTCTTTAATGTATTAAACTTTTTCTTCTTCTGCTCGTTTCTCAGCTCTACGGGGCAGGAATTCTGTTATATTGTAAAATTTCTTGAACACTTCAGACACTGTAAGCCCATGATGCATCATATTCCAGCGATCTAGCTCCAATAGGAGAAATCTCTGGAATGTATTTAATTAACATTGCAACAATCCCTGAATAAATTCACTATGTGCAACAAAGGATTTTAACCACAGAGCTACAGTACTGTGTACTTCCTCAGACTAGAAAGTACTTCAGGAATTGTTTAGTCCAAACTTCTGGTTAAATCCTTGTGTACTGTTCCCATTTACCTTCTCTACCTTTATGTTTACAACAAGGGTTGTGAAGAGGACTAAAGCCTTGGTTTTCCTAGGGAACTAGCTAGGGCTGAGCAGCCTATAGCTCCATGGATGCCCCTCCTACCTTTTTTGGAGATGGGAGCAGTAATGGCTTTTCCTCAGCCACCCGGAACCTTGTATGATGTTCACAAAAACTTTTCATCTTTTAAAAACTACAGAAGTAGGCCAGCAATGACATTAGCCAAAGATATTCGATGTTGACAGCTTAAAGGGTAAGATTCAACGCCAGATATAAAGCTAGATACATAAAGCTAGATATTTACCCTCCCTTCTAGAAGTGCTTTAAATCTTGTCCCTCTTGGCAGGCAGCTGGCTTGCTCCTATGATGCCATTGACTGATTTGATTACTCCTACCACTTTTTCTAGGGATGTCTATGAAGAATCCCAAGAGCTGTGCACAATTACGTATTTTGTCTGTAGTTTTCTGATTGGTAAAAGAAATTGTAAGACAAGATTTGTAGATATCAAATTAAAGAAAACAGTCTTCTACCTCTTTGCAAAGGGATATAATTCTTGACAAACTCCTTTAGAACCCCACAGACAAAAATTTAAAAATTTTCCAAGTTTTCTTGGATTTCCAAAAGATATGTGACAAAATTCTTCCCGAGCCATTCTTCAAGAAAGTAACCTACCTTGTGATAAAAGGGGAGACCACTGCATGGAGGAATACTTAAAAAAAAAAAAAAAAAAAAAAAAAAGTAAGAGGTAATGGTCTATCTTCCCAGTGGAGAGTGATCACTAGTGGAGAAAGGCTCCACAGAGATCCAAGGTCCGTGCTGGTGCCTGTGTTATTCATAAACACGCCAGGAAAAAGAGAGAATGAGATGATAAAGTCATTCATATAACTGAATATCTATACAGAAAAAAATCGATGCATCTACATCTAAAACAATGCCCTTCGGAAAAAACTAATCCAAACTTTGCATACACATTCATGGCTCTAAGTGAGCAATTAGAACTCAGGAAAGAGATCTTGACTTCATTGTGTGAAAATGTCAGCTCAATGATCAGTAACAAGGCATAACTAAAAATGCCAAAAGGTCTTAAGAAGAATTAAAATAAGATAGTGGAGTTATTTTTGGGTTTTTTTAGAGAAAAGAAAACTTGTCCCACTGTTCAATTCAAAAATCCTCACCTTGAAAGATATCTGAATATCTGACTCCCCTATTAAGGAAACGATACAGTAGTTTCAGAAGAAAAAAGCAGGAAAAAAAGTGACAGGAATGATTTAGTTTGAGAAAATAAGGAACCATTCCCTGTGCAAAGAACCACTAAAGAGAATAATATTATTCAGTCTGCTAAATTGACACAGGGAGGAAATGGACAAGGAGATGCAGCAAAGATATACAAAATCATTAATTACATGGAGATTATGAATGGGGAAATATTTGTCATTGCCTTTTCAAATATAAACACTAGGACCATCAGATTAAACTGACAGTGGACCTGTCTGGCACAACTTACTTTGAATTTCAAGACGCACCAAAGACTTCTGAAAGCAATTTGAGACTCACAGAAATTAATAGGAAACTGCCCCATTGAGGGCTATTTCATATGAAAATACACTGTTTCTTCAAAAAGTTCATGGTCTGCAAATTCATGAGTGTACTGGAGACCGTTCCAGTAAAAAACATTTGGTTTTGCTAGGTTTTTCCTCACACATTCACCCATGCATCTGCTCTTAGCCATAATCACATATGAGATACAGAATTTAAGGGCTTTTCTTTGATGACTGTCCTAATATTTCTAACAGCTGGAAAACAGTTCAATATTTTTGAACATGATTTCCAGCTCTTTGTGAAATAACAAATTCTGCCATTTGTCTTTCTGTTCCTAAGCTGCTTTTGGTTTTATCAGTTCCTTAAAAGAAAACCTAAAATCATTATTACTGACATTTTCAGGTGATTCTACAGAATGTTTTGATTAAAATAGGAAGTCAGTATTTACATACTGATCTGGATGGATTTATCAGGAGAAAAAAAATAAATAAGGAACTCCTAAATAACAAGGACTTGTATTTTATAATAGGGATTCAACAAGCTCTTTGTCATTGCTAGTCCTCTTGTAGTAGTCAGAAGTTATAGGACTGTTAAAAACAAGTATTTGATGAGATATCCTAGTCTCTGTATTCAGATGGTCAGACAATAGCCTACTCTTAAAACATTTGGATCAATGAGTAACTAGTGCAGCCTCTGACTTTGGAGTCATGCCTCTGAGACTCAGCACCAAGTCTAGACACAAGTAGAGCCTACTGAATTATTCTAATAATTTTGTCTTGTTTTCTGTCATGCCTGTTGCCATGAGACACAATACACAGATTAAAAAAAATACTCGTGTCTTCAACCTAGGCACTCTATACAGAATCCTTATATTTCAGCATCCTCATTGATTCCCAGATTTTGTGGCTTTGGATTTTTTTATTTATCAGATGATCACCAAAAATCCCGAGTGCTTTAAAGATTAGGGAATCACACTGACTTTTTTGTTGCAATCTGTATCTTTGACTAAATGCATCTCAGAGTGGAATTCATCATAACAGTCTGTCAATATTCAGACTTGAAACAGTATAATTCTTCTATGATCCTACTTTGGATTTTATTTTTTGCCACACATTCTGCTTTCTTTTTATGTGCTAAGTGATGGATTCAGCTGTGCTCCTCATATGCTTTTTTCTTGAGTTTACTAATAGAAGCACAAGAGATTTCAACTGATTTCTGCTTCTACTTTGCTACTGTATCTTAATCTTTTATTAATATATTATTTACAAGTCCCCCATGTTTGTATTAGAATGTTTTTGGTTTCTTTTCCTCTGCATTGAAAACTGCTTTGATCTTTCCAGTGTGTTTACCATGCCACCTTTCTGTTTTCTCATATGAAATACACCTACTCTTTTGGCACTCAACTAATATCACAAAAGACTCTAAATAAAGTACAGTTACTATGAAAATCAGGCTGTGACAAAGCTTTCATGAAAACAGACACATGAAGAGTAGATTAATTTGTATAATAACTTTAGGGTGAAACTATACCTCTGTGAGACTGCATGCAAGCTGGAGCTAATTATTTGTTGTGAATGCAATGTCCTGTGGCTAAAAAGTTTGGAAACACCAAAGAATGTTAGTATCCCAAATACTTCGGCCGTGTAAATGTAGTCTGTGATGAAGACACAAATCAGTATAAAAGCAATACTTGTTTTGAAAGGAATTATGTATGCTGTTGATTTTTATCAACCTTCATTCTAATAAGTGTCCTCCACTTTCTATTTCTATGCAAATTGCTTTTCAATTATATATAGATGTCTACAATAATTTGTAAGTTGGAGTACACTTGGCTGTTCTACTCATCATACTAAAATCAAGAGTGCTATTCATCCTCACACAGAAGAATAAAATCACAGGCTAAGATAAAAATGAAAATTCTCTTCTTGGTACTATATTAGTGCTATACAATCAGAAGACTTGTGAATTAAGACCTTTTTAAGAAACATTCAACTGTGAGTTTTTCTAGGTACAAAAATTTATAGTAAGGATTGCAAAGCAGTTTTTATATTCACAATAAGTCTTTTGGTCATCAAATAGAAATAGCTGATGAACTGTGTTACTTTGACTTCAGTTTAGATTCCCTTGTTCATTACAATAATTAAAAAAATTTAGACTTACTAAAATAAAAAATTAAGTAGTTAAAATTTTGTGGTTTCCTATTTCATTTGTGTACAGAGAGTACAAAGTGCTACTAATACCATTATCTTTCACAAGGATGAAAATGGATACAAAAGGTGCAAGACAGTGAAGGAGCAAACACATTATTTTTAACTAACATAGCATGTTGAGTTCTGGAAACTATTCTGAAACCCGTAATTCATGTATGACCCTTTGCTGTCTCATTTACAGTGCCTCTACGACTTTTAGTAAAGTGCCTGCCAGCATCTTCAAGGGCAAAAGAAATCTATAATTAGAAGTTTTAAAACAGTATATTATTTCCTTCCTTATTGCTAGGGGACAGTCAGGGCAACAGTATTTCTACTGGAAACTTTTTGATTTGCAACGTGCTTGTGGGAGTAAACGTCTAGTTTATGTGGAAGAAATTCTTCTTGAGTCAAAATATAATACAGAATGTATTATTGTCATGGTTTAAGACACTTCTACTTTTAAGATGGAAATCAGGCACCATGCTGCTGTTTGCCCAATTCTCCCCTCTCTCACCTGTTCACAGGTGCCATCCACCACCTCCTCGCCACCAGTCCACAGTATCCCTCACATTGTGGCCCAGCTCTTGTAGAAGTGGAAAATCTCTAATACTGACAAGCTCAAAGCAACCCAATGACAATTGTGTGAAAATCTTAGCTAACTTCAACAAGCACTTGACTCAATTTTTATTATTCAGTGTGCTATGTAGAACTAGAAACAGTTTTCTTCATGCCCATGTACACATAGGAACACAGCTATGTAACATTCTTGGGGCTGATTGTAAACATGCATAAATAAGCTTTCTGCAAAGTGAGTTTAAAAACCAGCAACAAACAAACAAACAAGCAAACAAACAAAGGCCAACCTGCATAATGCCAGCATATGCAACCAATTTCAATCCTGTTCTTTTCTTTATGCATTTACGATTATAGTTTTGGAGTTGAATATTATCTTTAAGTACTTTGTTACAAGCAAGATAGAATTCTTCTATATGAAAGACCAGGATCATAAATTCTTTGAATCATAAAGTTGTTTCTCTTTGGGCCCTCAAGCTTCTTTACACTTTGCACATATCTTTGGTAAACCACCTGCTCAACAGGTATCAAAACTGGCTCTGCAGGTGTTATTTATCTAGCAAAAAACTTATCTATTGATTTAGCAATCAGTTTTACAGTTCATTTTACTATCTTTTTGAATTGCATGGCACCCTTCAATCCCATTCTTGACACAACAAATTTAAATAAAAAATACTAGTTTTCCATAAAAATTAAAAAATTGTGGAGAAGACCTCTTTTCACCTTATTTGGAACATTTAATTGCAAATATAAATTTCGATGAATAATTCCAGGTTTCTAGACAAAGGGAATAGAAGTTTGCTAGAAACAGCACTGCTGCACTAGACCACCCTGAAGTTCAATGGCTCTAGTGCAGGCATGGCAGCCCAGGATTCAAACTTTCACCCTCCTTTAATGGAGCCAGGATGTGAGCTCTTTTCATGTGAGTGACACACCAAGTAAAGTGTCCATCTGTCCCTGTGAAGGGCTGTTTCCTTATTGCTGCAGATGACACCAGTTTAGATGAGGATTTACTGTAGGAAAACATGCAATTATCACAGCACTTTTATAAAGGTCAAAGTAGGAATAATTTGTATAATAACTCCTTGGAATAACTCTTAACAAGTCAGGAGCCAGATCAGGCTAAGTATCAAACCAAGCAGTAAAGCTACAGAAGACTTAAAAGTCAACAGGATTTAAAAGCTTATAATGATGATAAAAAGGGCAGTAATTACCAATTGAAAGCTTTACCATCTGAGTTAGACTTTAATATACCTTATCCCTCTGGCATTAATCTTTCTGGAATGATCATTGCAAAGAGTTAATACAGTCAGAGTAAGTGCTAAAACAGGAAATTTTAACTTTAAACAAAAAGTTAATTGCTACAGTTTGATGTCTATCAAAAGTTTAACTTAAAAATTCAATAACCTTCCCCTAGATATCCAGATCTAGAGAAACAGGAGAGAAAAGAGTTTTATAAAAACTGAGTTTTATGCTAAGGAGGCAATGAAATTGTTCAGCAACAATCAAAATCTACATTATAATCTGGGAATATACTTGACAGGTCCTGTTAAGGAACTCACTGGTCTTGTTGTATACAATTGCAGGTACTGTGTTGCCCACTGTTTTCATGTAATACTCAAACTTTCATCATGTTCAGATTTTGGTTTTTTTGGTCCAATATATAACAGACAGCCATTGTAAGTAAAAGGCTGCAGGCATTACATTACTTCTCACCTTAGTTTTACAAGACGTCAGGGACAGAGCATATTTGATTGGTTGTGAAGAACACTTGTTATGAGAATTTGCTGTGGGAGTTAGGTAACAGGAACTTGGTATCTGATATCTCTTGTTACAATGTGGTGTTTACGGGAGTTTGACTTTCAGAGGACTTAGTGACTCAGTTACTGATCGCTGAAATTGTACAACCTCGAGCTGGAAAAGGTGCCTTATGTGTAATAAAGAGGAAGCAAGGGTGAGAAATAAGTTAATGGAAATGGGCTTTCTCTGGATATTATATGAATTGATATTATATTATTAATTATATTTAATTAAATATTATAATGTTGTTAATGTTAAGATAATGACATGTGTTATAAAGTGATTGATGTCATTACAATGCCTAGTCATGAGGTTGGTTTTCACAAGGATGGTTTTGTGTGTTGTTATGTGGATTTATAAGTTCACATTGGAGAGACTGTTGCAAGCCAAACTTGTGAGATACAACCTTAAAAAGGATCAGAACTGCATCCAATGATAACCCTGATGCCCACAGTGACAAAACTACATGGGTGCCAAAAGGAGTGACATCAGGAGAGACTGTAAGATTAAAATAAATATTAATTAAGCTGATGCAATAGCAGGGGTACAAAAGGCAGAGCTACCATTTTGTGCATAAGCCACACTCCCAGCACTGTCCCTTTTTCTTTGGGAATATTTTTTATTGTTCTCAACAAAACATTTATAACCCATTCACACTTGGAGTCTGGGTCAATTATAATGAAAGGAAGGAAGGAAGGAAGGAAGGAAGGAAGGAAGGAAGGAAGGAAGGAAGGAAGGAAGGAAGGGAGGAAGGGAGGAAGGAGGAGGGAGGAAGGGAGGAAGGGAGGAAGGAACATTGCCATCAGAATAAAAAATCTCAGTTCTTTCCAGCTGTGTCAGAGCTCTGATATCCCAACACTCTTTTGATCTGCCAGAAGGTTGTCCAAGGCTGCATATGGCAACCTGAATATGTTTTGTGTCTCAGGGTTTGTTTTCTCAACAAAATAGGTGCTCATCACTAGCAAACCCTAAAACTCCTCAATAAATAAAGCTTTTTGTATGTGACGAATAAGGCTTAGCACATGTAAATTCCAGTGACTGAGTCAAATGTTACTAGAGTTACCTGAAGGCTTGTGGAATACCACTGGTAGAATTTCTGTTGGAAGGAACAGGAAAAAAAAATGCACAAAGTTTTCAATCTGCACAAATTAGTCTTAAACATTTCAAGGCCCAGTTAAGCAGGAAAAAAGGTCTGCCTGTCTAAGAAACTTAGATTGTCCACTCAGACAATTACTGCATGGTTTAGGTAATCAATAAAATGAATTATTATCTAATGAGTTTATGTAATCAATGATACAAAGCATCCATAAAATAATAGATGTGTAGGTAGACTAAACAGTGAACAGCCATTTGTTAATGATCAAGTATGTAATGATAATGATGTGGTTTAGATAAGTATTTAAGATTTAAAGATATTATAAAATAATTCAAAATACCTGTTCCATCGTTTTTAGATGTGCTCCTCCAAGGTAAATATGGAAAGACCTCTAAGTATAAAGATGTACCCAATTTTTTTCTGCAGATTCTGAAGCACAGAGTTAGTATTGAAAAAGGAAGGGAAAGGTTTTTCCTTTATTTAGGAAAAAAGCTTTCCTTGTTATAAGATTGGAACAAAAAAAGTGTTGCAAGTATTGCTGCAAAGTTGCACAAAGAGTTTGAAAAGAGAAATATCATCCAAATAGTACGGAGATAAACAAAAGATGTTATCCAAATTTACGTATCTTGCTTCCATCTGGAAAGCCTGGAAATCTGACAGAAAATAATCTGGGCTCTTGCTAAGGTTTTAGTTTATTGTTGGTTTGTGGTATAGTTAGGGTTTTTTGTTTGGTTGGTTTTTTGTTGTTGTTGTTGGGTGGTTTTTATTGGTTTTGGTTTTGGGGTTTTTGGGGGGTTTTTTTGTTTGTTTTGTTGGGGTTTTTTGGGGAGGTTTTTTGGTGGTTTGGTTTGGGTTTTTGGGGTGGTTTTTTTTGTTGTTGTTGTTGTTTTTTTGGGGTTTTTTTTTGTAACAAACTCTCCCAAAACATATCTGAACAAAACCTTTCCCACAAATCATTTTCCTTAGGATGCTAAACTTCTTAAATAGGGCAGAATACATTATTCAAAGACAGTAACATAGTAAAAGGTCAGTTTGAACTAAAAAACATGCAGAAATACTAAACGACATTAATGAATCATATAACAGTGAACACAATGACTTTAGGTTTGGAGGGAATTCAAAAAAAGGAGTAATGAAAGGCAGTGGTGATGAGGCAATAATTTGGCACTTAACAAAACAGGAAAAAAATGGTAGAATTTGTAGAGAAAATCTCTGTTAATGGATTGAATTGTATCCTAATTTCTGTTTTACAGTGGAATTAAATATCCTAAACCAGTCCCATATGATTTATTATATCACGAAACTGTGACATATTTTTGAAAGACATATTTTGTGAGTCACTGTAAAGTGGACTAGACAATAATCTGTTAAAAATAATCTGGATTTGATGAGAGATGATTTAGGATGTACACAATTCTCAATTATCTCTTTTTACTACAATTCAGTGATGGATTAACCAAAGCTGCCAAATTTCCTGACTTTTAATAAGGTCTTAGCATGATGCATTTGTTGGTATATTTTTAATAACCTATTCTACTCTATTTAGGATTTGCTTGGAGACATTTCTAATTTTAGCTGAAATGTTGCTTCAGTCCTCCAGACGTGCCATCCTTGTAATTCCAGCAATAGCATGCTAATTTTTCAAGCTTTGTTAAGTAATCTTTAACTCTGAATTTGTCCTTGTACCTCATTACCTTTTGAAGAAAGGAGAAGGTTCTTACATACTCAGGAAAGTGAACACAATTATTTTAATATCTGCTCAGATGTTTCCTTGGCTATTTATTTGTTTTGCATAAGATTTTCTGAAGACTCCAATATTAAATAAAAAAATAATGTGGACTAAATTGGCTTTCAGTAAGGAAAAAATCTAAACTTTAATTCCCTCTCTGCACTATCACATTAATTAAAGCATCAGGTAATATCTTTTGATGTTCTGACACTTTGATTTTGTTTTATGTATTTGATGTGCTTTTCACAAAAACCATAAAGCATAAACCCAAGGCACATTACAAAGTCTCTACTGTGAGGCATCAAAACATCCAGGAAGGTAGTGCCAACCACTGAGGAAGCAAAAACAGTTTCAGTTTCAGAGAGGATTATAAATGTGTTTAAAAAAAATCATCTTCTGCTCTGTTAATGAGGATGCTGGGGCTGGAACTGTCAGAAATGGTAGCACTTCTTTCCTTGTTCTTTTATTAACTTATATCCTAAACCAGACATCTTGACACTTTATTTATTTAAGTACTGCAGGCTTCAGTTTCAATGCGTCTTAGATCTCCCAATACTGCAGTTTGTATACAAGAGCTGAAATTTGTGTACTGAAGTTGACTTAAAAAACAACACATTTGAATGCTCCTTCTGAGAGCTGACATTTCAACAGCCACAAACAGTAACAAATAAAAGAAAGACATGAATGGAAAGTTAAACCTGCTTCCCAGTAAAGGTCTGAGTGGTTCACCTTGGAGTCATAAGAATGTTATTAGCAGGAAAATAACCACTGCAGTAACTTCTCTGTGACAAGACAGAATTTGTGCAAGTCCCAAATTCTTGGTTTTCTGTGTTACATGCAGCTACTGATTGCACCTACAGATTGGGTTGAACATTACTCTGGCAGCCTCAAATTCAAATGTTTAAGTTGTTCACTGATCTACTGACTTCAGATGTAATACCAGCTGCAACAAGTAAGTTACATGAATTTAATATGTCTGAAAAATAATATGAATGAAAATATTGTTGTGTGAGTATTTTCTTTCTTCTTTATCAAATACAAAAGATTAAATGTCAACATTACCTGTCAGACTTATCATTAGTATAAGAATAGCCTTCAACCTTTGGTACCACAAGGTTTTTTTTCCTCAGTGATCAGAAATTCATTGTCATTCTTTTCATCCAAGCTCTATTCTCCTGTTGAGAAAATCTCTTTTGTGATAATGTTGTGACAAAGCTCAACACATCTATAACCATTCAATTGCTATTCTCTTCCACTAAGGAATATTAGGCAACAGTGTGAAGTTTGTTTGGGTTTTTTGGGTCAAACTTTATTGACATTTGTGGAGCTAAGTCTCCAGTTAAATCAACAATCTACTATAGGTTGGACTGGACCTGAGGATTAATCCTTTAGTAGCTATCCGTGCTCCAACCTGTTTGGGAAAAAAAAAATTAGTGTAGGGACCAGAGCATCCTGCTAAAGATTTCAGGAGAATTTCTGATACAAACTTCAGCATATGAAAACTTGGAGCTTTAGAAAAGGTAAGAAAAAGTGAACAAAATTACTGGATGACAAGGCATGTTGATACAGAATCATCTTGAATTATGTTTTTGATGTTTCTCTCTTCTGACTAAAAGGGAACTGATTTAATGACAACAGGTTGGCAGAGGGGTTGTTTTGAAACCTTTCCTGTATGGTTCTTCAAAGTGGCAGACAACAAGAAAAACTCTTCTCATTTGGCTGGCATTTTTCTCTGAAATCAGTTAAGATAAATTTGCACCCTGAATGACATAATGAAAAATTCAGCAACATTCTCTTAATGTGACTACATATCCTGTCATGAATGCTGTAGCTAAAGTCTATGCAGGAAGCAGATTATGCAATGTTTAAATAGTTCTTATTTTCTTTTTTGTTTTGTTGAGATCCTATAGGTGAAGTTTTAGAGATAGAAGATGAAGTTTTGTTTAAGCATGTTACCATTGAGAAGCATTCAGATCAACCCATTTCACATTATTTTTATTAATAGTTTCTCTTTACTTCAGGAAGGCATCATTATTTATCTTTGTCAATGACCATGACATACGGCTAGTCTCACAGGCACCAAACGGCAAAGCTAAAGGCTAAAGGTTCAGCTCCAGTGGGATAGAAAATCAACATGATTTTGAATGATGCAGATGGCTCATTCATGGCACTAATTATCTTTTGTAAGAGATATCACTGAAGGCAAAATGGAAACTGAAGCAAGAAGAATTTAAATAGAATCTTACATTTGTCTTCTTTTAAGAAGACAAGTGACTTTTCGGGGTGCCTCAGGGCCCATTACAATAGCAGTAGCAAGCAGGCTGCTTATAGCACATTCTGATTCTAGGCACCCTTTTCATCAGATGTTCCTGTGTCTAGGTCATTTTGGACAGGGTCTTTGACAGTGGCACAGAATAGGAATGAAACACAAGACTCTGTGTGCTGAACTGCCATGGGAGGTTAATTAGAGCTTATGGCTGTGCTGTATTACCTGTGGATTCCCTTTGGCAGCTGCTGTTAAATGAATACAAATGGGTCAGCTCCAACTGAACAAGTCACCACACATTTTGGAATCAGCTATAGAATTTGACAATGGATCTGGTCACTGAGGTACAGTTTTGGAACTATGTATGCATAGTTCCAAAATCCTATGCATTAAAAAGTACCTTAAAATATTATTTGTGGAATAATTGTTTGGTTTATAAGGGGTAGGATTTTTTTTTGGACAAGAGACAGATGTTTGGTCTGTTTTGGATAAACAGTTCCTAGTGACAGTATTATCATACAATCATTGGATGTGTGCTGTGCTGCAAAGATACCAATCATCATGTTTTATAATTGGAATGGATCTGAGCTTTATATCTCTGCAGGATGCAAAGTATGCCCTCATTTCTGTGAAATTTTGTACTAATTGGGGCTTAAAATGGTGCTTTCTTTAATGCCCATTTGCAAAATTATTTACTTGACATGGAAAATCTCCATTTTTGGTTTTAGACTGACTATAATCTTCTGAGAAGTTGTCCTCACATACATCATATATTTACTAAAATAGTACCAGCAATGAAATCTGAATGGAATAATTTGAACAAAGTATTACTATTAGAAGAAGTAGAATTGAATTACTGGATTCATTTGCCTAAGCAGGCTAATTAGGATGGACAATCACTGCTCTAAATGACTACACTCCTGCAGCAAATATTTCTGCAGAGACCTGGTATCTCACTCAGAGACTGCTTGGGAATCTCTAATATTGGTGGATTGAATTATGTCCAAAAATACCCCAACACTTCAAAGGTGATAATGAACCATATTCTCATTCGTACTGCTGTTCCTTAAGTACCAACTGAGCTGCAAAAAAGGTCATAAAATCTACATCTTCGAATAAAGGGCTTCTAGGAGTAAAATCAGGACCTGACTGACATTATGCTTAATCATAATCTTACTCCCTTGCACTATTTTGGACCATTGCAGCTCTCTGAGAAAAATCTACTCTAAATGAAACTAATCCTAAGCAATGAAGATACAAACCAATTGAAGTGGTTTGACCCTGGCTGGATTCTGGCACCCATCAAAGCTTCTCTATCTCTCCCCTCTGCAGCTGGACAGGGGAGAGAAAACATAGTGAAAGATTCTTGAGTTGAGTGGAAAAGATCACTGACCAAATACTCTCATGGGGAAAATAGGCTCAAATTGGAGATATTGATTAGATTATTACTAACAAAATCAGAGCAGGATATAGAGAAATAAAAACCAAACTCAAAACTACCTTCTCCCCTCTTCTCCTTCCCAGCTCTACCTCCTCACGCCCAGCACTGCAGGGAGGTGGGCAAGGGAGATTACAATCAGTTCCTAACACATTGTTTCTGCTGCTGTTCTGGGAGAGGAGTCATTCCACTGCTCTAGCTTGGGTCCCTCCCATGGGAGACAGTTCTCCATGAACTTCTCCAACTTGTGTCCATCCCATAGGCAACAGTTTTCCCTGAAATGCTGAAATGTGGGTCACATTTTTATGGAGTGCTGTCCTTCAAGGACAGGCTGCTCCAGCACGGGTCGCCCATTGGATCACAAGTCCTACCAGCAAACCTGCTCCAGCATTGGCTCCTCACTCCATGGGTCTGCAGGTCCCTGCCTGGACCTGCTCCATCAAGGTCCCCCCATGGGCTCACAGCCTTCTCTCAGTCATCCACCTGCTCCACGGTGGGGTCCATCTCCTCCAGGGGATGAATGTGGGTCTCTGCACGGATCTACATGGGCTGCAGGGCACAGCTGTCTCACTATGGGCTGCACCAGGGCTGCAGGGGAATCTCAGCTCCAGTGAGTGCACTGACCTTGATGTCTGAAGGCTGTTCCTCTCAGATATTCTCACCCCATTCTTCTCTTGCACAATCACATCTGTGCAATATTTTTTTTTTCCTTTTTTTTCTCATCAATCTGTTATCACACAGTGTTACCACCATTTCTAATTGGCCCAACCTGGCCAGTGGCACATCCGTCTTGGAACCACCTGGCACTGGCCCTGCTGGACAGGGAGGAGTTTCCAGTGGAAGCCACCCCTGTAGCCTCTGCTCTCAAAGCTTAACAATAAAACCCAACACACCAATTCATGTCTCCCACTCGGAAAACTTACTGCCTTGTCAGAAATACCCACATAGCCTCTAATGTCTTCTGCTGGCATTGGGGTCCCTGATCACTCAAACTGTAAAGAGATGCAAAGGTGAAACCTAGTTTTATTGGCACTGTCTATTTAGAATGAAGTGGTGGGTCTCTGGCAACTTATGTACATCCTTATATTGCATAAAAATGATGAAGGCGAAGATATTTCCCTTTAATTATGTTATATTCTGTTATTATTTTCTTTTGTTTAAACCAGAAAACAGTTGAGGCAGAAACATATGGTTTTTTACTACCTGAAGAAATACACCATCTGGAAATCTCTCAGAGCGAGTTCTGAGAAACTACCTTACATTCATAATTTGGTAATAAACCCATTTAATTTGCTGTAGTGAATAACCAGCAGTAACATGAGTGAATGTTGTCTTCCAGTTAAAGCTCTAATTAAGTCTTAATATGGGTTTCTACTTAAGCAGTTAAGCAAGTAACATTGCTAGGTAACCATTGCTAATAGGTTCTCCTGTGCACTGTGCCATATTTTGTTTGCCTACGTGTTTGATTTTCTCAAGTTGTTAAAGTTTCATGCCCTTAAGCTTTACAGATCTTAAATAACAGATATATGAAATGTTAATCAGTTCAAGATAGACATTCACATTTAGATGCTCATGTATGTGGTGACACTCATATAGACGCTCATATAGGTGTCTTTGTATGCACTGAATATCTAAGCTCTTGTTTCAGTCACTCTAGAGCAGATCAATGAAATCAATAGAACGTAGACAAAGATTTGAACATAAACTGAAATTCTAGAACTAGAAATTCTACATAAAGAAAATGAAAAATTTCTATGAAGGTGGTCAGACACCACAGCAGATAGCTGTGGAGTCTCCATCCAAGGGTTGTTCAAAGTCCAACAGGTCATGGACCTAAATACCCTGTACTGTATGACCCACATCAGCACAGGTGGGACTGGACAATTTCCAGGGGTCTCTCATTCTTCTGGAATTTTTTGATTTTTTAAGTAGCCTTCTCAGATAGCATCAGTCTCCTCTCCTTGTTTTTGAATTCACAGAAAAGAAAGAAGGGAGTACTGGGAAAATGGAACAGTAGCTTTGTGTTGCAGGCATTTATATAGGATTATGGAGGTTTTGTTCCTGTGCTGGTAATTCTTTATGCAATTATTTTTAAAGCACCATAATCCCTGGAGTGGGTCTAATAAAGTCATATGAGGACCCTACACTCCAGTCCCATCCGATCATGTCACCATCTGTACGCTTGTCATGACACCATCCCATAGCCCAGGGAGCAGTTGTGTTCACTCTGTTACATGTTGAACATGACCATGTTTCAGACACTGACTGCCTCTGTGCTATTAAGTATGCATGGTTACACTTGAGGGATACCTGGAAAAAAACAGGACTGTGGAGATGGATGCAAGTTACATGAATTATATAGTGCACACACATATATTCTGCACAATTCTGCTCTGAAGTAACTGCAGGAATACTTCTGGCAGTAGGCACCACAATGGCTTCAGGCATCCCTTCAGTAAAGATTGGACTAAAGGGTTGAAAGCCAGAGAAGGATTTTTAGAAAGGAGGTAGAATTTCAGTCAAATTTGGAATCAAGGCAACTATAAAAAAAGAGGTTCAAGTATTTCTGAGGAAATGTGGAAATACCTCATACTGTAAAGAATGTAAATACTCCTAATCTATCTATTGTTTGAGGTGCTTTTGGTTCACACTTCTTTTTTTAATTTTTTTTATGCTGGTTACTTTGTTATATGTGCAATTGTTTTCAATGAGTAAGTGTTTAACTTGTGGTAATCGATAGTTCTGATCTGCATCAAGACAACTTTGTACTGATCACTCCCGCTTTTAATATTGCCTATGAAAATAATTTTTAATATGAAACAAAAATAGACATAATTTAGGAATGTCTTACTGACATTTCATAGGGAAATGTCTACCAGCTTCTGGAAGAGCTGTTAAAGTGCAGAGCACGCAATTAATCACCCTGCCTCTTTCACTGTTGTATTCGGCAGCAGCAAGTGAACAAAAGCAGCTCTCCTATTACCATCTTGAACATTGCCAGTGTCAATATCACAGAAGAACAAAAGGTGTGTTCTTTTCAGGTCTAATTTTGAAATCCTAACAGGCTGAAGTTGCTTCAGAAGATTGCATTGCTTACTTGTTTCTGAAAGGGTAGAAGTCTGAAGTTAGCCTGGAAACAGATCTCTGACTTCCAATTTTTTGCTAAAAGGTGAGGGGAAAAAAAGTATGTTGCAGACTACATTTCTGTCAGAATTTTAGGTCTGAGCAGTAAGTGTTTTGAAAGAAATTTCCTGATGGTATCCTCATTTATATACTAAAATTTTTATCTTCAAGTAGTCTCTGAACTATAAGACTTATTTATAATAAGACCCCTAACCTGAAGATTCACTGTTGGGGGAATTACATCTACATCAAACAACTACCAAGCATTCAGCACACTGTGCTAGAGAGGGGCTAGTCTGAAATAAAATTGAATCTGTACTGAGTCCTCAGAAAACTTTGGAACTGTTCTGAGTGCTCAACACTACTCACTAGTGTAGCTATCTCCCCTTCTAGAAAAGGGGCACTTACATGTGTCACAGTCTCATTACCACCTACACAGTGTTCTGCCACATGCAGTTATGTTAACGACAGCTGGAGTACCGCTTGACAGTTGTGGTAAGATTTTTCTGGGATTTTGCAGGGTTTTTCCTGGGGGGAAAAAAGTATCTGCCAGTAAGATTCTGCAAAGGAGGAACAAAGTATATTTAGAAAGAAAGCTGCAAAATATGACAAGACAAGCTTTTAAGTTATGTGTCATAAAACTTAGGTATGATTAATCAGAACAGATTGTCATTAGTATAAAATTTCCCATTACTTTCAGTACAAAAAGGACTGAGGAATTATGATTTTGTCAAGTTTTTGTGATGGGTGCAGTATACCCTACTCCAACAGCAGTGCTGTGGTGTAGGCTGTAAAGGTGATATAGGTGTGAGCCATAGCTGGGTGAAGAACTCTCCCAGAAAACCTCCAAAGGAGAAGTGTGACCCAGTGGGCATCAATGCATGTGTGCTGGGAACACCAACCATGTGTTTTTCCAAGACTTGTTTATCAAGAAACACAGAAAGTTGTGGGTACCAGGAGTCTCATCCATGCCTTCCCATTGTATGCAATTTGACTGTAAGCCAACCACTTTGTTCCATAAATTCAACAAAGTGAGCTTTCTTTGAGCTCTTCCTGCTAGGCAATGTGACTGATATGAGAGTAATCACCTCTTGAGTTGGGACACCTCTCAAAGTTACTCCTTAAGGCAAAAAGACCTTCTACTAGGTCAAAGATCTTTGTCTGGGTCTAATTTGAGTTCTCTCTAAATGGGATCTGGACTGCATACCAAGTGACTCTTCCCTTGAGCAGAGTTGGCTCTCAAGGTTTGAGATTCATTACTTGAGACTCAGAGATCCTTCTTTACCCAGGACAGGCAGACCTCTTAATCACAGTAGGTCCAGTAACTGGTAGAATGCTGAATTAGTACTAATTAAATCCATATACAGGATTCTTCTGTTGGATGTAAAGTGTTGTCCAAGTCTGAGATAAAGATTGGGTCTAGCCATCCTCCCAGTTCCATCAGGAGCTTAGAAAGAAAGAGGGTCCACTCTGAACCTCGTCACTCAGGCAGAGATTCTCTCTTATCCTTTTGCTTCTCTGACCTCTTTCTCCATGGCATATCATTCTAGCTTTATTCTAGCTTGAATTTCCTTTGTATGCTTCTTCCATGTGGTCACAGCGTAAGTAACTAACAATTTCTTGATGAGAGGCTGGACAGGACCCAGCCATGGGCACTCACAACCCGCAAAGCCAAAAGTGTCCTGGGCTGCTTCCAAAGTAGTGTGGCCAGCAGGGCAGGGAGGGATTCTGTCCCTCCACTCTGCTTTGCTCTGCTGGGACTTTCAGTGCTGCATCCAGCTCTGGGGTCACCAACATGGAAAGGACAAAGACCTGGTGGACTGAGATCAAAGCAGAGCTACAAGGACAATCAGAGGGCTGGAGCACCTCTCTAGGTCAAGAGAGTTGGGGTTGTTTAGCCTGAAGGAAACAAGGTTCTGGAGAGACCTCAGAGCATTTCCTGTGCTCTGACATTTTGAGATTCACTATTCTGAGGTTTAATTGAGGTAAGGAGAGAAGGGAAGAGGAAAAAGAGGAAAGGGAAGGTAATTTCCTGGATTGAATTTGCCTAGTTACAATTCTAGTGGATATCATTATCCCTCTCTTTTCCTTTGTTCTTTTTTTTTAATTACATAATATATGTTATTTGAGATGGACTTCAGTCTGTGGAAAAAAAAGAAAAAAATTTTAGGCAATAATTTGTTTATTGAGGAGTCTAATTTCCTTTCTTTTCTGTTGCAACCATTTGGAATTTGGGGTTTATTTTGATAGCAAACACAAACTGGATGATATAATTATTAATGTAAAATAATGCTTGCATTTAAATTTTGAAACTCTTAAAAGCTAAACAAGTCTAATCCTGCTATTGAGACTCTTTTCCAGATGAACATGATTGCTTTCTTGGTAAAAAAAAAAAAAAAAAAAAAAAAAAATTCTCCACAATATTTTCTGTAATATGGCCAAAATGGGCTGAAACACCAGGAGGTCACATCATTCTGCCCATAGGCATTTTTTCTCTTAGCTATGACATAACACAGCTGAGTCACAACTAGTTATCTACAAAGAAATCAATCCTTTTCAGAGACATGTTTTCTTAAACACAAATGAAAATATTTGTTATTTATATTTCTATTTACACAAGTTTGGATTTGTAGTTAGCTGTGTTAAAAATATGCCAATGTAGACAAAAAGCTTTTTCATTTAATTTGATTACATATATCTATACATATGCTTTTTAAACACTTTTTTCTCACAGTACAGACCTGGAATTTTGGAGTTAACTTTTTACCTTTTCCCGTACTCAATTTTAAAGTCTACTGGCTTAGAAAATATAATTAATGTGCTAAAATAAATACAGTGGAGTAAGGGTAGGAGGCAGCTGAAAAGGACAAGGTGGAAAAAAAAAACCCACATACGACTAACCTTATCTTGATATTGGTAGCAAAAAGAAGGGACAAGAAGGTTTGTTCTCCTGATAAGCTGTCATCTGTTCAGTGGTGGGAGTATGTAAAATAGATCTGCTAGAAATGAAATCATAAATGAAAAAGACATTTAGAAAACAACATCAGTGTCAATGGAAAAATTAAAAGCAATTACGCCAAGAATAATTCTATGGAAAAAAAATGAAAATCCAATGTAAACAACTGTTTCCTTAAAGACAAGTGGACTAAATGAGAGGAAGATAGATGTGGATAAGAATATGAAAGGAAAATCTCTATGAAAATACAAATCTAAAAATAAAACAACATGTACTGCTATAATAATATTTGTGGGAGGCACAGAATTACCCATCTTTCTATTTTGTGAGCTGGTGTTTATCTGAGCATGGCAGTATTGGAAGAGATGGAAATACCCCTCAGCAAGAAAATCAGTGTGATTTCTTTTGTGATAAAGCAAAAAAAAAAATCTTAAAAGCATTTTGATATGAAGACAGATGATATCTAAAGAGAATGGTTCTCATTTGGGATTTGGGACAATTGTGCCCTTTTGGCCAAAAATTATTCCAGTCACAAGACCCAACCCTAACCATTTGTGGGTTTCCCCGCTAAGACTTCTGTACCTGTCAGGGAATGAAATGTTGTGCTGACAGCAGATAGTAGATGTTCCATAATATTATATATAACTTTTTTAAATATAGACAGATATGTGTGAGACAATCTTTTGACCAAGGTGGACTTTTTGCCTGATGGAGCTAGAACTAGTTTTATATTATTCTTTGTGTTCAATACACGTTACGTAATAACAATTGTGTTCTTCCTGACAGAAAGCTTTACAAACACAAACTTAGTCATGGGAATCCATCTAGAAAATTAAGTGGTACATTTGGGCTAAATTTGAATTTCATCTTCCTTTCATTAACACATCTTTATTAAACACATGAGACGAAAGCTAGGACAGAAGCTTCTCTGATATACAACTTCTGCTGTTGTGTTACTAGCATTAAGCTTTCCTTGAAGATTTATAAAGTGGCCTTCACACTTCTGCAAAAATAAATTCTGTGTCGGAATTCTAGCTCTTGGTTTCCCTCATTTTTCTTATTATAATACTTCTATACTGTAAGAAAGTAAAAGGAGTTAAGACAAAAGTTTGATATAGAAAAGTCAAACACGAAGCCCTGTTGTGTTCCCCAAGCTTTGTTAGACAAGATTACTTGAGACATACATTTTCCCAAGTCTTATTTTGTGTGATTTTATCCTCTGATAAAATATAACAGCATGTAGATCAACAGCAGATTAATTGTATCTACTTTTCCCCACCTATATTAATATATATGGCCATGAGACCTCTTTTTCCCTGATCTGAGTGTGGTGAAAACTCTGAAATATGAGGTTTTCACTCTGCTCTTTATTCTGCCCACATTAGTAAAGTCTATGGTCAGCACACAGCAATCAGTGTTCAGTTAAGGGTAACTACTGAAAATTTTAAGAAATATAAATTTAAGAATAGATTCTAAAGTTCTTAAGGACTGGACACTTGAGTAGGGTGAATAGATAAAAATACTAATTTAAAGTATGAAATGGTACATGGAAAAAGCTGCAAGAAAACCTTTTCTAGGGGAATTAATGAATTTTATATTGAAGTTTGATTGTTCATTTTGGTTTCTTAACTACATGTGTTAAAAAAGGTCATAAAACAATCCATCCATAGTATGCTGCACGAGTTGGTAACTTTTAATAAGACTGCTGAAGGGAGATATGGTGGTAAACTTTCCATCAAGTTCTACTTGGAGCGCTTCTATTTTCTGTAAATAAACTAGCAGAAAAAGAAAATTATTCAAATATATTTCTGAAAACAGTATCCAGAGAATTTAAAGTATGTTCTTTCAGAATAATAATGCACAGCATATAATAATAATGTAAATATTTACCCAAAAAATATAACTCTAAGTATTGTCAATATTAGACAGGGTGTAGGGATATATTAATATGTGCAAACATGTAAAAAAAAAAAAATGAAATTTGAATTTCCAAATAAGCTAGAAAACAGTAAATGATACATGAATATTCATAAATATGAAAGTCTGTACACTGAAATACTATTTGTAAAGGACATTCAGTGAATTATTTTGAATAACAAAAATCAGGAAAACACTGATGTGTCTGCTAGTAATTCACATGGTGAGAACAACAAGTAAATTCCATCAGTGATTCACAATGAATAAACTCGTGCTATTTATCAGCCTTTTGAACTCTGCAGATACATAATATGGCTGTGAATAAATACGTGTTTCTGTTTGTAACTGCTATTTCTACATTCATTTCCTACTTAGCTTTTACTAAACTAAACCTTTAGCTAGTGAACCTTTTCCTGTCTGTGCAGAAGTTATGCTCCTGCTTGAGTTGCAGGCTCTTGCTCTAGTCAGTTTTGGACAGCACCACATATCCACCATTGTATGTCTTAGCCCTGTTTGATTCCATCAGCTTCATGATTTTTCATATAGCTTTCATACAACTAGTGTATAGGAAAATCAGAATTCTATTTATGTCAGGAATTGTTTACTCTTTGAGGAGACAATGATGCCTTGGAAATATTAGGTCCCATCATGGTCTACTAGGCAGAGACAGAATCTATGGTATAGATTTTTTTTTTTACAGTTGTTCAGCAAGGCTGACTCATCATCTTGGCTTTAGTTTTGGTTTGGTTTGGTTTAGTTTTTAACTTGAACACAACATAGGAAGAATCTCTGGGTAGAGATAGGAACAAGAAATACTACTAAGTAGTACAAGAACAAACCCTTATGTCTAATAAAAATTGACTATAAATGTCAATGAAACTGTTATAGCCTGCTCAAGAGAATCCTCATAAAACTGCTAATTCCTTCTTGCTGTCTGGGGTCGGAATGATCTTAGCAGCCTCCTGTGGGAATCTGGTGTTTCTAATATGCTTTTTCTGGAGGAAAAGTTACATGGCAGCTCTGCAACATTAAAGTGACTAACATCCTGTGAATTGCCTAGAAGTTAGGTGGCAGTAGGTGAACTAAAAGAAAACACATGTAACATTTCTCAGCAAGAATATTAAAGTGTTTCTGCTTTTGACTCTAATATCTTCTGTAGGGGGGCGGAGCTTGGTTGTTTTGTTTTGGAGGGAGTTGAGGAGTTAAGGAAGAATTTCGTAACTTTATTCAGAGTCTCTAAGACAAAGACAAACTTCTTAGTTACGGCGACTTGTTCGGAGACTTATAAGCCTTTTCGGAATTTTATGTAGATTTGTTACAATTGATTGGTTTTGTACCCTTTTCCTCCCACCCTGGTGTTCTATAAAAACCCCTAAGTTTCTTCTAGTCGAAAAAAAGTTCTTCATCCCTAAATCCCTTTCACTAGTACCCTTACAATAAAGTACCACCTACAGAAATTCTATACGTAACCTCTCTCCTCTTACTACAGCCGAACTAAAAAGAGCTAACTCATAAAAGCATAAGCTAAAATCACTGAACTAAAAAAATCACTACTCTGTCCGCTACTGAAAAGCCCCTCTACCAGCTAAAGAATGCCCTAACCCTCCAAAGAGCTGTTTCTAGCAAAATCCTTTGGAGTAGCTATAGCTCTCTGAATCCCAAACAGCGGACCCCATCCACCAACTGAAATAATCTTCCTCAGCCCCCAGCTGATTATTGGAAATGCAGCCTCTACATCACTTGCAGATGCACAACTGCAAAAAATTTTCCCCTTCTTTTTGAAATCTTGAAAATCCATGTTTTGTAGCAACACGTTTTCACTTTATGAGAGTGCACTTCTTGTTTCCATTAACTAAGCCTTTATTTCTCTTACACTCTCTACTGTTCTGTTTTTCTTTAGTACTTGATCCACTTAGATTATGGAGTATGTTTCACCTGGAAATGCAGACAGTCAAGGGCTTGCTATCCACCCTGTTACAGAAAATCAGATACACATATCCACACACACCATGGCACTGAGCACAGTCCCCTGAGAGATGGAGTTCATTGGCTTCAGCTTGGCAGTCACACAGATTTGAGTTTCAGACTGAATAAGGATTTTAGGCTGCCAGCTTCAAGGATAAGCAGAATGTCCTCAATCTACCTTCACCTTTAAAATGCCAAAAAACCTCTCCAAAATATTCAGTGTTGGCTGTCTAAAGCTAGGTCTTCTCTGAGATTTTAAATTACTGAAAAACATGAAATTTTTATGCCAGGACAAAATAATTAATATTCTACTCTGCCTTTTCCATCATAAACCTGGTGTGCTTTATAAAGCAGAGAATTCTACATCTGAGAAGAGAATGAGGTATTAGACTGCTGCTTGCTCCTGAAGGATGGTAGCTTTTCAATGTTTTGTAATAGTAGAATAAGCCTGAAGTTGAAAATGGTGGAAGAGATCATGTCCCTAAAAGTCAGATGTGAACTATAAATGGATTTGCTGCATGTCATGCTTTTGCATCCATATATGCAGAGCAACATATTACATAGAACATCTATATCTTAATCTTAGCAATACAGTAAAACAAAGAAAATATCAGCACAGAGGAAATGATTCATCATATGCCACACCATGTTCCAAGCCTGTCTGTTACATATGGGGTCGTTGGTTGGAGACAGAAACAACACGAACTCACCGAGCATCCTCAACAGCCATGAGTTTATTTTGACTGCCCTTTTTATAGGAGGTTTGAATTCCCTGGGTTTGGATAGCTGATTGGTTTGGATCTCTCTCCATCCAGATCTCTGGCCAGTGATGTGTCTACATTTATGGTTGCATGGGGTTGGCTGAGGTCTGTGAGTTCAAATCCCTCTTATCATTGCTCACCCAGGGACTTGTTTTATTTCCACACTGGTCAAGTCTGGGGGGCAGGTTCAGACTAGCTGGACTGTGACACTTGTCCACTATTGCTTCTACCCAGAGCAATAACAAAGAACTTTCCATCAGAAAAATGTCATTTTATTTATATTGATCCCAAAATTACCTTTTGTGCTGTTTGCTCTTCAAACTGAGTATATGTGTCAATCAGGAAAAGGAAAATTAACCTTCCCAGAACTGGCATATTTCCAATATTGTAAGTGAAAGGTGCGAGTGAGAGACAAAGAGACTAGTAGGATAAATTTAACAGTAAGTAAAACATACAAGGGCATAAATCTTTCCACAAAGCCTCCATCTAGTTGTTATTGTCATCAGTAGAATTCTTGTCCCAGCTTATAACACTTGCAGATATTATGACACATTAGGCCAGAAATGTGTCCTCCAAAGGCATGTCAAGAATGCAGGAAGCAGTATTAGCATTTTAGAGAGCAGGATCCTTGAACCACAAATCAGAAATAACACAGCATCCCATCCTGGTGGCATGGCATGGAGTGCTACAGGTGACACTGGGATTTTTTCCCTGAGAAAATCTCCAAAGATGAGTTGCCCTGATGTTGCGGCCTGTAAAGGTGCCACAGAAAATTCCTCAGCAATAATGAATTGGCTCCAGATTCTCTAGAATGTTTACTTCCAGCCATCAATGCATTTCTCCTAGGCTCCAGGTGGGTATATTGGTCTTAGTTTCTGCTCCAGAGTCTTGCAAGAAAGCAAGACTGCAAGAAAGCCACTCTTCTGAGCAGCAACATGGTTTCACATGAGTTGGAATCAAGTGAAACAGATACAATGCATCAAATTCAGTTTACTTCATGTGAAAATTCTATATGTTTAGTATGTCCGATTAAAACTTATTAATTTAATTATACATTGAATTTTCATGCACTGAAGTCCATATAAACTTTATAGCTTTTAAAAATCACAGAAACCCATATTATTGTTAACTTTCAGAAAGTCTAATACTTAACTGTGGTGTAAAAAATGATGTCCAGAACAGCTGACGGACAGAGAGCAGAGTTTAAAAATTTATAATTCTATAAATTAAAGAATTTATAATTCTATAAATATATGCAAATCACTGATGCACTCACATTTTGAAGCCCTCATGGTGTTCTGGTCATCTCATAAGAAAAGAAACATAGTGCCACTGGTAGGCTGAAAGACATGTAAAATACAAAATATTAAACTGATTGAGACACTTTAACTCAGACAAGAGATGACTGGGATAAAAAGAGATCTTTAAAAACATAAGTAATATGGAATAAGTAATTGTATTTTGATGACATGGAAATGAGAGAACATCAAATGTAATTACAAAGAAAATTTTCTCAAATATGCAAAGGAAATGCCTTTGTCATTCTATACTTAAATGGATTGTTGAACCTGTGGCTACAGCATGTTTGGTTGCCAAGAGCAAAAATGGATTCAGAAGTTGATTAGGCAAGGTAATGGAGGAAAACTCCAGCCAGGACTGCTAAACATGGTGGTCTGATTGCAGCCTCTGGCTTTAGCTCAGGAGGTCCCTCAACAAGAGAGAGTCAGAAGCTACAAGAACAGAAAATTACCACTCTGTGGTAATTTCCCTGCTCTTAATGCTCATTCCCCGAACATCTGCTGCTGAGCACCACTGAAAGTGAACTTCTGGTATGATTTAGTCCTGGTACTCTCAGAGGGGCAGAGAATGGTGGAGGCAGAGAAAGGGGGTATGGGTTTTCAAGCCTTTGCGTGGCATTACTTCCCAGAATTAAAAACTATTTAAAAAACAACCCTGATAAAATACAGCATGCGACCAAATCCTTCTTAATTCAACCCTTTAAGAAAGCAGTTGTGTGACAGTTCTATTTCATTCTAAGCAGGTAAACTTCAAAAGAAATGTGACAAAAGCATATCAGAATGGAGATTACCTGTACTTCCTTCAAAGAAAGGAAGGAATGGAGCATGGTTTCTCTTATTCGTGGATAGAGTCTCTAAGCAGGGAAGAGCAGTGGTACAAGTGTCACGTATGTATGTGCAAGAATTGCTACAGTAAGTGTGGCATGAATACCACTGAAGATTCACAGCCATGCCATGGACCCCAGAGGGACAACTGAAGAAGAAGCCAGGACTGCTCAGATGCCAAATTTCACTTTCCTGGAAAATGTCACTGTTGACCAGCAGTCCTTTACATGCTTGAAGTGCCTCCAAGGTTAGGCATTGGTGTGAATAGAATTACATTTTTGAATGTACAGGTAAGAATGTACAGCTAAAATAAATCCACCAGATGAATGTAGGACAGGAGTTGGGTGACAGCAATGCCTTACCTATATCCCTCAGTGTCCCCCCCCAAACACCACCTGAAACCTGTCTGAACTCAGATGCCCTAATTTTGAGCTCAGAGGCCTTTTAATAGAAGTTTGATGCTGCTATTGTCTTTGTAAAAGCACCCTTGAGTCATTATTCAAATATGCCCCTCCTACTAACCCAGCAAAATATAGTTATATTTCGTATAACAGAACAAACAAAAGGAATTGAAAAGCATTGCACCTCATGCCTAAGATCTATTCAAGAATTATTATGAATTTCTTGACCTTTCAAGCTGTAGTCTTTTGTATTCCAGAGTGGAAGCTATTTTTGTATCACTACAAACCACTTTAGGGTAAGGCAGTGGCTCTCAGTCTCTAGTGTATCAGGATGACACTTTGAAGATGTGATTTGTGCCCATCAGGTCATATCCCCCTGCAGTTGATAATATGACTTGACATTCTATAAACTCATCTATAAACCTTCACATCCTACAACAGAGAAGTTCCAACCACACCATCACTATTCATTTGGGCCTTGGCAGTTGCTTCTTTAAAACAAAGACACACAAACAAGTAATATCCTCCAAAGGTCTTCCTCAATTGGCCAAGAAATATAAGTCCTGAGAGAAAATATCTCAGCCTAACACATCAGACATTGTGAAATGTCACAGCATTAGCACTACAGTCCATGATAATAACTTTGTTTTAGATAATGATTACTTTTCTTGGAAGCTTGCCAGCATGCCTGTGTAACAGGGATTCAAATCTACCATACATGTATCTCTGTTAAATAGGTGGAGATTCTCTTCGATAATGTAAACCAGGTGTGAATTGAGACATTTTACTTCAGTGTAGTTACTCCTAATCTACACAGAATTTAAAAAAACAAAACAAAACAAAACAAAACAAAAAACAAACAAACAAACAAAAAAAAGTAGCTCAAAATCTAAGTTACAGATTCATAATTCTGAGTAAATTAAACAGATCCAGAGGTGTTTTAAATTTTTGTGATTTGTAACTGCTAAGAGCTGCTTAGAATTATGGATATTTGCTACATGTTTCTAAACATCTAATATAGAGATGATATATAGAAAAACTAAGTAGATACATGATATTTCTATTAAATAGGGTAATTTTCTCTCACAGCATCTTCCCAAATGATTGTGTATGCCTAGAATTCAACTATGATATTTACATTAGATACATTTTAGATAACTATATAGATATAAAGTTATATTTATTAGATTTTCTGGCAACCCAGATGTATACTTTGTCTGGTTGGGTTTTTTTTTGTTGGTTTTTTTCTACCAATCAAAGACACAAAGTTTTATATCTGTCCTACAGAGACAAGAAGTTTGCTGTGGGAGCTGCATTGATACTCTGAGCTTCTTCATGTCATCGCTGAAAATACATCAAATGTAATAACCTTTTCACAAGAAGAAAGTTTCCTGTCTGCAGACCAACCCTTTGAAATTGGCAAATGTTCCTCTGTATTACAGAAATTTGTTGTAGTTTTAGGTGGACCAGTTTTTATTCCCCCAATTCTTTTTGATATCCAATTGTCCTTCAGCTGCACACTTCTAATAAACTGCACTTGAGAATTTCTAGGAACTGCACACATCATCTGCTGGTATAAAATTCATGGACTAAACATGGACTTACCATGGCTTAAACTAACATGGGCATGGGACTAAAACATGACACAGTAAATATAGTTTAATTACTGGATCTGGTTGATAAGAAGGAGAGGAAATCTGCCCAGAGCCTCCTTTTCTCCAGGGTAAAAATCCCTAGGTCGCTCTGCAGTTCCTCATAAGACTTATGCTCCAGATCCTCCACCAGCTTTGATGCTCTTTTCTGAAGATGGTCCAGACCCTCAGTGTTTTTCTTATAGTGAGAAGCCCAAACTGAAGATGTGGAGCTATTGGCAGGAGCCACTTCCCATTCCTGGATGTATTTAAAAGACAGGCACTACAGAATATGGCTTAGTGTTGGATATGGCAGTGCTGAACCTCCTGACCTTAAAGGCGTTTTCCAAACCTTAATGGCTCTCTGATGGTATGCACACATGCAAACTATTCCCAGTGAAAGCTTTGAAGGGAATAGAAAAGGCAGAATAAAAATATTCTGAAAGTATATGCGTATGTATGCACATATAATATATGTATGTGTGGGTGTACATATTTTCTGCAGCTGGTAGTACACCTTGGAGACAAAACACTGAGATGCAAGTCCAATCTGGATTGCCCTTTCTTATGCCTTTAGGATATTCTGAAGATTTGATTTGCAAGGATATAAAAACTAAATAGTAATATGTTACAGTGTTATAATGCAGAAGTTGCAACACTGATTTAGCTGGAATGTTTCCACATCAATGTAAATGTGAAAGTGAAAATGGAATTTGTACAATAAAGCAAATTTCTTTTACTGGTCATGCTGCATATCAAGGCAGTTTTTATTGAATACATATACTTATCTCATGAAAAGACAGCAAGTAGTCTCAAATACAAATGGAAATGTGGCTATGAATAGACAATTTACACATACAGAGACAGTCTGAAGATAATAAAAGAGAGTTCTTGACCATTGGAAAAGAGATTTTCAGTAACTTACTACATGCTTTGCAAGCATATGATGAACAATACCTGCAGTTCCCAGTCCCTAGGTATCCAGACTTGAACCCATTGTAGGATATTGTTTCCTGCATACCTATTTTCCTGCATTCCCTATTACCCAGTGTTCCTTTTACTGGAAAAGAACAAATGAATGCGGAATATGAACCTGACAACATCCATGAGCTGGTTCTGTCTGGGATAGAGTTAATTTTCTTCACAGTCACCAGTGCAAGGCTGAGTTATGGATCTGTGCTCGAAGAGTGTTGCTAATTCAGGGATGTTTCAGTGGCTGCTGAGCAGCATCAAGGTCTTTTCTTCTTCTCACCCCACGCCACCCAGTGAGGAGGCTGGGGCAGCACAAGCAGTTGGGATGAAATACAGCCAGGACAGCTGTAGCTGCTCAAGGCATATTGCATACCATGGCCACCATGTTTTAGCAATAAAATGATATGAGAGGTGACAGAGAGACACTGCGCTGGGGACTCACTGAGCATTAATCAGTTGGTGGGGAGCTATTTGCATCACTGGTCATTCTTGGGGGTTATTTTTCTTTTTTATTGTCTTCTCGTTACCTCAACTTCAGGAACCCTCATAGCTGTGGTATCTATTTCAAATTATTCTGTCTTATGATTTAATTTTTGACATATAGGAGAGTGCCTCAGTTTCATTATATCAATTGTCTTCATGCGCTCCATTTGGGATATCCATCTACAGGCTATACTGGAGATGGAAAAGAGAACAACTTTCACATTTTCTTTTTTTAAGGAAGAAAAAGGAAAAAATACTTTCTTTTGAGGTTTTTATATGTTTATTTGGCTTTTCCTAATGTGTCCTTCAAAATACTATTTTAATGCATTTGTTGAATTAATACTCTGATTTCCATAGTTTATGCATTAAAGGCTTATTTATATTAGTTAACTATGCAAAATATTTCATGCAAAATATCCCAATTAAAGTCTGCTATATTATTTCTTGATCCCAGTGGGATACTTTAGTTGGATGTATCCTAAAGACTATGATCCCAAATTATCTTTTCCATTATAGCTGAACAATTAAGTGGAGCTTAAAAGACATAAGAGAACTTTTCTCAGATATCTTAGAATGCGCTGCTAATATTTCCAATCTAGTACAGATGAAGTGGGAAATATCTACTTTGTAAAGGGTGACATAAAAAAAAGAAGATAGTGGCAACCTGCTTCATTAGGCCAGAATCATATGTACCTGATTTATGACCTTGAAAAAACATTTGAATTGGAAACATCTGGGGACTGGACTGCCATTAATCAGACCACATGTTTCTCTTTTTTCTATGACTATTTTAATACAAAGTCAGGCTTCATATAAAACTAATTGAAAGCATAATTGACAAATTAAGGAAGTAGCTTATGTTTATATTCCAATTATCAGTAACAAAAAATTCTACACTTTTCTGCTGAAAACAGACAATCAAACAACTAAATGCAAGTCAAAAAGATGTAAAAAAAAATTCATGTTGTTGAATTTTTTTTTTTTAAGTATTATTTTCTTTGTTTAACTTTAAGATGTGAACATTTTTCCTTTCTCATTTCAATAATCTGGTATCTTGCAACAAACCAAAGTTGAGTGCACCAAACCAAATTATATATAGTTAAGTATCTTGCATTGGAAGAATGTTGCTTTCTAAAATAATGTATTTTAGGATAGAGTTTTGTATTTCCCTGTTGAAAGTATGGATGTTCTTTTCTATTCTCCGCAGTAAAGTTCAATTGCAGAAATTTACCTAGGAGTTTAGAATGCCATCTCACTATCTAATGGCCATCAATGTCTTTATTAGTAGGCATAAAATACATATGATATGGTGTCATGATCAGTAAGACAATAATTTTATCTCTGTCTTGTAGAAATTTCTGTTACAGGGATTTTCAGCATTTAATATTAATATTCAGTTCTCTGAATAATTCGGCTCAGCGTGCTCTGCTCCTGCACTGACTGGGCTTTTCAGGATGCCCAACATGAACCACCAAGTCAGATTTTGAGACCTTTGTCGATTCTTCTATCATTTGCTACTAAAAAAACATAATTTGATCTTCTTTATAACTGGCATTTGAGTGTCAGATATTAAGATTTACTTCAGATATGTCTTAGGTCAACTTTTAATCACTTCTGCACCAGATTAATGAAGCTCAGGTTTCTTGAGTCTCTTTTATTTCTCCCCCATACAAAGTCTCTGTCATTTCTACTCTCTGTTGGTGCTCCAACAGGTTTTCCACATTTGTGTGAAAAAAGAGGACCAATATTGGCTGCAGTAGATCAGATTTGGCCTGAGCAGTGCCAGCAACTGGTGAATCATCACTACTCTCCATATAGTAGGCATATTTCTTATAATATAGTCAAATATATTAGAAGTACATGGGCATTTGCAATGGAATTTCGCTTTGGAGCTGAATCTTGTTGTGGTTTAACTCCAGCTAAGCACCATACAGTAACTCACTCACTCTCCCCTATCACTGGGATGGTAAAGACAAATAGCAGGGTAGTAGTGAGAAAGTTCATGGATTGAGATAAAGAGAGTTTAATAGGTTAAGCAAAAGCTGTGCACACAAGCACAAATCAAAATAAGTAATTAAGGCACCACTTCCTATCAGCAAGCAGGTGTACAAATGTATCCAGGACAACTTCATCTCAGCTTCTCTCAAATGTATTCAGGACAGCAACAGTGACCTGGGATGATAGACATCATCATTCCAGATGTCCTGTGCTTTTTTTCTTCTTCTCCAGATTATATTCTGACAATGATGCCATGGGGAACATTCATGTGATCAGCTGGGCTCAACTGTCCCAGCTCCTTGTGCACCCCCAACCTCCTCTCTGGTGGAGAGGGGTCAGAAGTAAAGAGGCCTTGCCTCCGTGTAAGTGCTGCTCAAAAGTGACTAAAGTCCCTGTGTTATCAAGTCTGTTTCCACCACAAATCCAAAATACAACCCCACAATAGTTACTATGAAGAAAATTAACCCTATCGCAGCCCAAACTTGAACAAATTTATTATGATGCCCAGGAGCCTTTTATGATGGCTCTCCCTTGCCAGTAATCTATCCTATACCACAGAATTACTCCAGGTGCAGGAATTGGCACTGCTGCCTGATGAACTTCTTAAGGTCTCTGTCAAGTTTCTGTCCCTGGAGTTGTTAATTGAAACATTCACCAGAGGATGAAAGCCAGATTGGAAATGCATGTGTTTTCCCATTTGAATACAGCTGACCAGACAATCTTCCACCTACTTACCGCTTCACTTCCTCAACTTCCAAATGAGGGGATGGATGTTGACAGCTTTAGTAAATTCAATTTATATATATATATATATATATATATCTTCAGTAAATATATTTTACACCACTATTACCTGGCCATGTAGCTAGTCATTTCAGTTCAGCCATTCACATTGGACAAGCATGAATGACCCCTTTTTAAATCCTTTTAGTTATTCCTGATGGATGGTTACCCTTCATGCCATTGGAACTGAATCCAAAGAGGAACTGTCTTAATGTTCTTTCCAGGGACTAAGATGACCCTTTGATTTTGAAGATCTCATTTCTAGTTTTCCTACAGAGAGGGGGGTCTCCTTTGCTAGTCACAACTTTTCCCTTTTTTGTTCTTCTTGATTATACCTTGTCCTAATATGGTCTTTTCTTCTTCGAGTGAGTCACCACCAGTTGAGGTGGCAACACCATCTTCCTCATAAAGTTTTGGTATGATGAATGAATCTGCTCCAGAAAGAAACAGGTCAGAAATCTTCTAGCCCAATAAGAATTGCCTAGTGGAACAAAATTTCACCTTGTTTGATATGAGAAAACTGAATAAGGATTATGTCCTTAGAGAAAGCTGTCCTAATACTCAGCATGTCGGTTGTAATAGAAAGTAACTTTTTTGGCTAGAAAGGAGAACAGAGGCATGTTATTTATAACAAGTTTCAGCATCTGAGTTGCTTAATAGAATTGGTTTGGGGCAATAAATTATCGCAAGTTTAAATTATAATAATGATGTAATTATGGTAATTTGCTAATAATTGCTAATGTAAGCGTGATGTTAATGAAAAGAGTGATTTGTGTAGGTAATAAGAATTAGACATTCTAATGTATTGATCTCAATGTGTATAAGGATATCTTGGAGAATGAGTACGTAAAGTAGACAAAATGAGGCAAATTTAAAGGAGTGATTCTACAGAATTTTCCCCAGGGTGGTTTTTATTAATGCCAGACCACCTGCTTCTACTAGGCCATGTGAAAAGGAAAGAAGATAACAAGCTGAAACCCTACTGGAAAACAGACACTTTAATTTTAGTGATGAAAGAATGGTAATTCAGATCCCTATTTCTGATGAATTAAATCTCTGATTGCTGTCAATAATCTTAGACTGACTGTTCAGACAAAAGCCTAGTGAGATTATTTGGTCCCTCATCATCCTAATTTGAAGGGACAATTAAAATTCTTTCTTACTAGGAGCATCTCTGAAAGATCTACTCACATAACACTGAAAATTGAAATAGGAGGGGTGTTGTTTAGTACTGCTGCTTCCATGGCAGGTGGTAGATAAATAAGAATGGCCACCTTTACACCAGAAGCCACACCAAAGTTTCTAGGGCTTCTAAGCAGCAGCATAGGCATTGAGCAGTTATTTCAGGTACTTAACAACCTGCAGTCTTTATTTGTCTGTACATAACTACATAATTGCCTATACATTAATTGAAGCATGGATTGGAAAATAATTTTCTCAGCTGGTGCAATATCCACCAAGATATAAGGTTTTTCTTATGTCTTTCAAACCATATGGATATATATATATATATATAAAGAAGGCAATAAAAAAAAGGAGAGGAGTTTGCTAAGAATAATGAGCAAAACAACTGCAGGGAGATGTAAGTTTTCAAACCCCTGCTTCCAAACAAGAGCAGGGAGGACCTTCTAGCCAGGGAAAACTGAGCAGAAACCAAGTGGGTAACAGCTGTTTTCTGCTCTTTTCTTCCCTTGTCTTGGTCTGATGTCTTTTCAAGAAGCAGCAGAGCTGGAATGTCTCTTGAAAGGAGCAAACATCTGTCAGCACAAAATTTTAGACAGGAACTTTGATGCAGGCATAAAAATTTACACCTTTTTTAAAATATGCCATTATTGAATTTTATTTGATAATGTGGTTATTTTAATTGATTGTGCTATACTAATATCATTGCATGCTTTAATTTTTCATAAGTTTTATACTACCTGTAGTTCGGATAGTTTAAGATGATTTTAAGCTGAAATATGGACGATACAGCCCATCTCTAGATACCATGGCTGCTTGCTGGTGGTACTGTTGTGACATAGCAGAAAAAAAAATATAAATAATAGATTTGGAAAGCATATTCACTGAGTTCTAAATCTGATTTAATTTTTGCCTATCAAATAGATCATGTCGAAATTTTGCCTAAGGCAAAATTCATCCTTAATAACCCTGTGTCTAAAATCTTGTTTTGTCTGGTTAGCAGCCTACTTTCCTTTTTCATTTTCCCACAAAATGAAAATTTTATCTAAAGTATATTCATATAATGATAATGGTACAGTATGAGAGAAGCAGAAACATTTTATCTTGAAAATATATATAATTTTATTTTAATGATTTAGTAAAATTTATGCATAAATTATACAAAAATAGTTTTAAAGCTGAAATTACAATCAATGAATTTCAAAAGTGTTGCAAAGAACTTATCAGCATTTTGAAATATAAAAAATACAGTTTCATTTCTTTCTAAAATTTTTTCCAATTTACCTTTGTTTAAAAATAATTAATTACACTCACTTTTCATCTTTGACCCAAGCAGTAAGTCAACATTTTGCACTTTTGTCAATGTGAATAAAATAAGTTAGAGGAATCAAAAAAAGATTTGGGCTACAATTTAATCACACTATTAGCAAAATCCTTCTGTACAAAACTTACTTCCATATCTGCAGCAGTAAAAGCCAATCTGGCAGCTGAATGTAATTCTACTCAAAACACCGCTGTACATCATAATGGCAAGAGAATGAGATATGCTGATAATTAAAATTGTCTGACATGGTTCTAGATGATTTTGACTGCATGACTTTGTTTAGCACAGGATATATATTAATAATATTAACGACTACTATTATGTAATTTTAAAAAATTAATGGTTCATTTTTTAAATTAATTCCAGAAGTGTTGTTTTTGTCCACAGAAAGGATGCTCAATTTTGAAAACTTGCAGAAGTTTTATTTTCATTCCTTTTCTTTCTTTCTGCTTAAGCGGGTTTTTCCAGTGATACTAACATGACAAGAGAGATTATCAAAGAGAAACTACATGCAGTTTGCCTTGATCCTTTTCCTCTGATGGTTTCATCATTAAGTTTTATATATCACGCAGATACTTCTTGATTTTCTCTGTCTTGGGATTTTGCAAGCATACTGAAATTGTAGCATATTTTAAACACTAACATTAATCTGGACGAAACACTAAAGAAAATGTAGTTAAAAATTCTTTTGTAAAGTACTCTGAGATCAGTTGATTTAAAAAAAAGTGTAAAAAAAAAACCCTTATTTATTGAAATGGTAGAAGGATTTGATGTGACTACTAATATCTTTTTATTATAACCCAGATTCTGAACCTTTTATAGGTATTGTTCATTTCTCTGTTGCTGGAAATTCACTGCAATTCTTACCAAAGAGAGCCGAAAGCCAAAAGACAAAGTAGATGGATGCTGAGTGCTCCGTTGTTCAGGCACCCAGAGGGTAGAGCTGTGCAAGAGCCTCCACCCTGGTGATATCTACACAGATTTCCTCCTGACAGTTCTGGCCACCCAGGTGAGCATTCACCATCATTGATGTTATAGAAACCAGTGAGAAAACACATCCTTGTCATGCAACTATCACAAGCTGCACGGCTTCTTAGAGGAGCACATTAGGGGAACCAGAACGCAGAGCAAGAGAGACCCTTAGGAGTTGACACTGTGTGAAGCATCTCAAGACATCTTCAGCAACAGTTTTCCATAAGAATGCCCCAGTGGTGAGGGACAGGATGCAGGACATAGTCTGCTCCTCCCCACAAACTGTTTACCTTGGTGAGATAAAAGCATTGGTCATTGATTATGAGAGAAATGAGTCTGGAATATACTAACCAAGGTTCTTCATCATACAGCAAGAAGCAACTGTACATAAATCATGTCATGTTTGATTTTATCACGTCTGTGTTTTCAAAACTTTGTGACTTCATGGCTAGATAGTTAAAACTACTGAGATAATTTAGACAATTTACGGTTAATTTTATTGTTATTATGGCAATAAATTTGCATTTTTACAGAAAGGAACAAGGGCAAAGAAATAAAAGAATTAGCCAAAGAAAGAAAGAGGGTAAGGAAATGTAGGAATTAACCCTGCTGTTCACAACTCTGACTTAAACCCAGTCAGAATGTTAAAGGCATAGTCATGTTTCAAAATGTTTCAACTCCTGACTCTTGTCAGGATGACAAAAATCAAGATTGTCACCCAGTTATATTTAACATTTAAGAAACACACAAGCAAAGCACTGAAGAAGAAGCACTAAATAAAAATATTAGGTGAGTATTAAAAAGCTAATAATACCAGAATTAAGGTTTCAAATGTAACCCCTATTTGACACCTTACTTTGATGCAATACAGAGAACAGCATCCTCATGATCACACTGTATTTTGTTATTCTTCAGCTCCAGATTAGAGAAACCAGACACAGCAGAGATGAAAAGCCCACACTGTATGAGTGTGACTTGTCCAGGATCACAGTGGAACACCTATGATGAAGTCCAGTTTCTTTGGGAAGTATCCAGCAATCATAATTATTAAATCTTCTAACATGCAGCTCCTGCTTTATTAGCGTGCATCTTCATTTTCTGGAAAAAATTGCATGGGTATCCTGCAGCTGACAATCTCTTTCATTATAAAACTTGATTGGCAGTCTGTGATCTGAATGAGGAGAGAATGCTAAGAAAAAAATTGCATGAGCTATGTAATTATAGATGGTAATTCTTACACTAAGGACAGACTAATTAAGGCTATATAGGCAACCTTAATTCTGACATTTTTCTAACGTCTGAGTATTGACCTTGCAATTGCAGCACTCCACATGTAATCAATTATAATTAGCTTTAAAACATGAAAAACAGCCACTGTTGCGAGGAAAAACAAAAAAAACAAAAAAAAAAAAAAAAAACAAACAAACAAAACAAAAAAAAAAAAAAAAAAAAAAAAAAAAAAAAAAAAAAAAACACCAACTACCAGATCAAAAGGGGAAGAAATTTTTCCTCTGGAGTTGACTGGTAATTTTTTGAGAGTCAAATCCTTCAGAATCACAGTTCAGAAGTTGCAAGATGACCTACCTACTACAGGCAGTCTGGCACAGACACCAGTGGTAACCCCTACACGGGGCATGTACTAGAAACTGGAATACACATAAGCACTGAGATGTTTTCCACACTTTGTTGTCGAGAGGTGGTGATAAGGATGTCTGGTAGCAATCCCGGCTTGGTCCTAGTCTTGCGTTGCCAGTCTCTCTGCACTTTCTTTATCTCTGTACGCGGTTTTTGCCTTTCTGATCAAAATTCCTTCCCCTGCTATTGCCTTATTTGTTTATTCATTCTCTGGGCCTTGGTCCTGCACCTCCTTCTCTGAGCTGTAGATTGGATTATTTTTTCTGCTCCAGCTGCCTGTACTCAGCCTGCCTTCTCTCAGACCTCATCTCAATTGAAAAAACCATGAAACATCCCTGAAGATTCTATTAAAGTGCTATATTGGGGGTAAGTTTTCTGTGTATTTTGGCACTGGTCAACTTTCATACAGAGCCTGGAAGGCAGAACCATAATGTCCCCGGTTAGAACATGAAAACCTTGCCTTCCTGCCAAGCAGTCACGATATATCTTTTATTATTTATATCTTTAGTGCTTTAATATGACTCTGGCGACTTCTCCTCTCCAATCTCATTGTGAGAACCTCTTAACTCATGTTTATTTATTTTTAAATAATTCAGAAACTCAAGATAGAAAACTTCAGGTTTATTTTGGAGCATGGTAAACCTACCATATAATTAATATAATGTAAAATTATGTAGGGAAAAAAGTTAGCTGAGCTGTGCTTTGGAAATCACTATCTCTACCCCTCTTCAACAGACAGCAATATAATAAGCAGAAGGTTATTATTATGGTAATAATGGTAACTGATTTTGATTAGTAGTCAAAAATTTAAACTCACCTAGTTTGAAAGGGTCAGAAATTTTTATTTTAAAATAGTAGAAATTTTTATTAGTAGAAATTTTTATTTTAAAATATTTTGAAATAAGGTGTCTTATTGAGTAGACGGGTTCCTACTGACAGTTTCAAATATTATTTCAATTCGATCTTTGCTTTCACTTGCTATCAGAACCCAAAATTACATGTTTTTTCAGATTACTAAAATGAGTTCAATCCTAAGCAATTACAACAATAAAACAGAATCTGCTTTGTCCAAACTAAGTTTGGAAGAAAAAAATGAAGCAAAGTCACCATTCTGGAATATATCTAGCATAGATATATTTTGATGTTATAATGTTAGAGGGAAAAAAAAATCCACAAGGAACTCTGATATTCTCAAATGATGCAGCCAAGACTTTTTTAATATTCAATATCAGAATTCTTCACCAGATACTGCCCAGGGAGAATACCATCTTAAGAATTAATGAATATAAACAAGCAATAAATGAATTTAGAGTTAGCATTTTCTTACCATTAAAACAATGAGATGCTGGTGCATTTGCAAAGGTAATATATTTACACAGGGTATGCAGCAGGCTCCCTCTCCCCAGGGCATGTATTTGTATTTGAGTTTTCTTGCCTGGGCTCCCCTTAACAGTGAGGAGGAAGCAACAGTTGGACACAAAACCAAGCCTCCAAAAAATGAGCCATGTCTAATTAACGGAGCCAAGTCGGTCATCTATGCTGTAATTTTCACTGAACTTTAATGCCATGAAGATTTTTTTCCAGATCTCTTTTTATTTCACAAGAGGACTGTTTGAGTTTTCACTGAGTCTTTTATACCATATGGGGTTTGGTCCTGGGAGGGCTTGTTTGTATTTTGTGTTTGTTTGTTTGTTTGTGGATTTTTTTGTTGGGTTTTTTTTTTTTTTTTTTTGTGCTTTTGATTTTGGGTTTTTTTTACATTTATCAGAAAAAAGTATCAGAAAACTATCAGGAAAATACTTCTTGATATCAAATTCTGTTTATTCATGGAAATAAGAGAAATCATCTGACAAACTTGATACTCAGTTACTCTTTTTTTAGAATCTGTTTATTTACAGTTTGAAGAGCTAGCTTAAAGCATGTAAAGCAAAGACTAAGATTCATTTCAAATCTGAATAGCTTACAAAAATTAAGTAAAAAACTGAATTGTGGATATTCTTCAATCCATTGTATTTACTGTTCAAAAGAGAGGAAGCAGAAGGAAGTGAGTAGGTGCAAAGCACATACTTTTAAAAATAATTATTCAAAAGTATTGAAATTTTGCCATGCCATTTGCTTTAACCGTCTTTTTCAATATATTATAGCTATTCTAGCGTTTTCTATTTATTTCCCAAGATAAATATCATTTATATATGACATTGAAGATGTGTATAACAAGCTTTGCTTCTTTGTTCATGTATAGAGCAGCATCTAAAGTAGTATCCGAAGGCAAAGATTACAGAATTAGCAGGATTAAATAAGGGCTATGAAGTAGTAGATAAAAAGACCATTGATGAGAGTGAGAAAAATAAATCGGTTTATTTTCAGCTGCTCACTATTGGTGAATTAAATAAAAAAAGGAGAGCAGCTACCAGTTAACTGCTGGAAATAAAACTGAGACACATTGTGTGCATTAACTTTGCCAAAAGTTAAACTCTAATCCAGCAGTTCATTCAGTCCCCTCTCCCACAGGGTGGGCTGCTATGAGGAAATTAATTCCATCCCAGCCAGACCCAGCAAAGATCTTTACAGAAAATATTTAAACTCATGCTTGACAAAATATTTTTTTTAATTGAAAAATTTTCCAGACAAAATGGAAAAATCTACTTTTATTGGACTCCTATGTTTTCTGATTCTTGCTTTGGATCTGCAAAACATTAGGTATCTCCAGATAAATTAATTACAACCTTTGATTTTGCAAATAACCATTTACATAAAAAAAAAAAAAATTATAGTCAACTACTTAAAAATTAAGGCTCACCTGCCATATTAACTAACGATAAATAAATACAAACTGTTTCTTAGCATACAGAATTTTGAGTGATGGACTTGAGCAGATATTAAAGCAACATTTAAGGTGCAGTTTCTGAAGGGAAAACAAAGAGTATTTCTTTCAAGAAATAGACTAAGTTAGTTAATTTTACAAATTTCCTTATTAAATGTCAATTCCTTCCCCATAAACTCATTGCAGTGCTGCAGAAGAAATTGGAGATGAAATTTTCCTTGGAGCAAACTTAAGTACATGCACAAGAAATATTGGAGCATGTAGATTCAGAAAGACACAAATAACTTGCTGCAATATAGAGCCTTGGAATATCCTGGCAGCCTGTCCTATTTATGGAAAGGTCTGAATAGCTAGAGGACATGTTAGAAGGTATGTCCAGATCCATAGTAGACACTGTAAATAGAGCTTTCAGTGTACATATATTTTTCAAATTCTCTGTCTTTTTAGTACACTCCCAAGTCTGAACCTACCAGTCATTTAATGGTGATTTATAAATTGTTTCTAAGCCAACTGTAATGACAGAAGCCTTAAGATCCTCAGTGGCAAAAAGAGTGGCAAAAGAAAAGCCAAGTTTTGAGTGTAGCTTCCCTCTCAGCTATGCTGTTTCTTTGGTGTAATAGGGAAATTATAACAAATGGTTCGCTAACTTGGCAATAATTTAGAGCTAATATGAGTCAAGAATCCACTCAACAGCTCCACTGTGGAGATAAAACAGATCTTTGTCAACAAATCTGCATGTCTAGATCAAATGACTGAATAGGAGACTCACTTGGTTCTGGGGAGCTGTACAATATGCAAGAAAATAGGAAGAGCACACTGAGCCAGACCAAGGGTCAGTTTGCTGAATGGTCTTTGACAATAGCAAGTGGCAGCTGACAGGACAGAGCCTGTGAGAACCAGGCAAGCCTTTAAGATACAGGCTTATCCTATGTGTTTTTCTGCTCTATCCTCACATCTTTCAGCAGGCTGTCTAGGGATTTCTGGAGCCTGAGAAATTTTTGTTTGCTAAAGTCTCAATGTGTATCTTTTCCATGGGTTTGTCATACTGCTTTTTGAACTGATTTGCACTCTTGACATCTGGAATGCTGCTTGGCAGAATTTCCACAGTGTTTGTATTCAGGTATAAAATATATTTCTTGTTCGCTTGTTTCAACCTGCTCAGTGATGAGGTCTTTTCATGATCCCTAGTTTTCATACTGTTAGAAATAAGAAGTGTTTTCTACTCTAATATCCTGTGGGACTTGAAGACCCAGCTAAGTTCTGACCTACAGGATTCATATATTTCTGAAGTAAAATTTAGGTTGCTATATAATTCTGTTACAATGAATACATTTCTTTCAGAAAAGACCAGATTCAGTTCCAGGAAAATTATTTTTACTGTTTGTCCAAGCTACTCACAAAAGAAAGAAATTTATATAATAATTTGTATACTGACAGTTTCAAATTTGTTGTTAGAATTACCTGTCAGATACTCAGACAGAATCAATTTAAGGATGCTCATTCTTTTTACTAATCATAAATAATAATAAAAAGTTCCAATTGTAGCTTTCAAAAAAAATTCCATGCATTTGCAAGAAATAATAGCACCATTCACAAGCACTCAGTACAACATTTCCTAAGTGCAATGTAAGGCATTTCAAATTCCAGTTTCAGATAAAAATGCATTGCTTTTTTTCCCATAAATAAGTAGTTGTGCTATGGCAAGCCATCCCAAGAAATTTTATACATAACCCCTTGAAAATTGCAGAGAGCAGACAGAACTGTCTGATGATGTTCAGCATAACCAGAGAAGTTGAAATGATCATGACATAAAGTAATCTTGCTTAATATTCCTTTTAGCTTTTCTGTTTAACTCTGGCTTGTCCAGAAATTCTTACTATTCTAGTCATTTGCAGTGAAATACAAAAGCGTTTTCTGTATCAGTAACTTGATTATACAACAAATGCAGAAGTATAGGAAATTTCTAGATTTCCTCAGTGTATCTCCATTTTGGGTCAAAGAGCCACTTTTTCAACTCTCCTCACTTTTCTGTCTTGTGCAGCGAAACAACCACTGGCTTTCACATTATGTATATTGAATGGCTGAATAATACAAAAGTTCTGGATGTTAAGTTTCAAAGATGAAAGACAGGAAAAGCTTGGTAAATTAATTGCCTGCCTCTATTGACAGATGCTCCAACTTTATAAAGGCTTCTGTTACTAAAATAATTTTTAAAAAATAGTGATTTGTCCCTACCAATTCAATTATGATTGACTTAATGATATTATGTTATCAAAATTATTATAAATGAAAACCTGTCAAAATCCTGTGTTGGTTAAAGCTGTCCTCTTCTTCAGACTTAGGTCTGCCAGATTCCTGGCATCAGCACACATTCCAACTTATTTTGTAATGATCACTGTATAGTTTCTCATTGTTCTTCCTTCTGAAGTAGCCCTTGAATCTGACACATCATCAGTTTTATAAACCTCAACTACTCCACCTCAACTACTTCCATGAGATTTTGCCTTGCTCTTCCTGGCTTTAGAAAGGGGTATTAAGTGTGGTATATGCAAAACAAGGAGGAGGAGGAAAACGAGACTGTGGAGTGGCACTTTGGAACTTATTGTCCAAGTGACGTATCAAGGATCTTATTGCCCACTATGCACTTCGCTGCTCTTGTAAATTTGGAATACTTAAGGCTCAACTTTTTAAAAGAAAGTCAAAAGTCATATATAATTTTGCATTACAAGACCTAAAATTTTCAAGGAGTAGCACCAAATATCCACAAAAAAACTGTAATGAAATCATTAGAGATGACAGCTATGGAATGAAAGCCTCATTGCAGGAATTCTTGTAGAAGCAAGTGCTATGTAAGATGGTCCATTTTAAATACTGTTGTGCTCTCTTGTGGTACCAACTGTATCAAACTTGAGTGAAATTGATTATGAAATACTATAGAGAGTGGATTATAGAAATATGTAACTTCCCACACAATGCATTGAATAGAAGAAATTCTGAGGAAGTATCCTCTGGAAACAGGCACACAGCATGAAAAAGTGATTTTAGTCACTTAGGTTTGGAGGTGAATGTTGGAACTGGGAAACAATTGGAAGACTAAACTTCTAGATGTACTCTGCATGTGGATTGCTGACATAACTTGCTATTGCAATTTCTATCTTTTTTTTTTTTAACACCAGCAAGATATGTGCATATGTTGGAAACTAAACAGGCTGGCCTGAATATTGCAAAGGAACTGATGAATACAATCTCTAAAATCCTACTTGTACTTGGTAAATGAAATCATATTTTTATCACAAAATCTGTTACAAATTGTCAGCACTGTAGTATAACTTCTATTCACACTTTTTCTATGAGCGTGTGAGGAAATATTATCAAGTTGCACAATCTAATAAATTCATAAAAACTTAATAACAACTCAATATTCATTTTTTAGAAGTCTGAATCCAAGCTACTATATACAATTTTGATATTCAACTCAAACCTGTCTTTAAATTCCTGGAGCCAGACTCAGGAACTATCCTCTGTGCCAGTGCATAGCTCTATTTTTCTTATACAATAAATTGCTACTGGGTAAAAACTTTCATTGTCTTTTTTAAACTGAAAGCTTGAAATTGTGTTCTTTTATACACTTTCTGTTTTCAGATACGAGAATAAAATAAAGTGCTGTCATGTTAAGCACAACATTTTCTTAGTGAAGGTCAGTCATGACATTCAGATGAAAATGTCTTCATATCTACAGTTTAGATACAACAAAAATGGTTGTAATTTTATTTTCTTGTGTTTTTTAATTTTTCTCAAAGTATTATGAAAATAAGAAAAGCAATGGCACTTTGCTGCAAGATCACATCATCTAATAAGTGATTCAGAAAGGTGTTTGAAGGAAGAAGGCAATTAGCATAATTACCAAGTCCTTCCTTCCTTATGTAGTGTTCTACAATGCCATAGAAAAAAACAAAAAGACATGTTTTTATGTTGAGATAAAGAAAAATTATTGTCAGACATTGTCACCTTCCAAATCTCAACTTTCCAAATCCCACTGGGGTCAGTAGGAGTCAAGTGACAAAATCCAACGGCCCCATAGCACAGTGCATTTGTCCTTTTGCTCAAAGCAAAGGAGGATATTGGCTATTTTGGGGAGTCCAGATTATGCTACTGCTTCGTCTTGGACTGCTACAACAGACTTAGATAAAAAATACTTTTTATTACTGAAGTTGAATCACATTTGACTTGCTTATTTGCATATTTTATATATTACATATACATATTTCTTGTATACATATTTTCAAAGAAGCTCTAAGTCTGATCATCTATTTCTAGAAAAAGACCACAATTTTTTGTCTGATGGGAATTGAATTGTGTATCACATATGCACTTAAAAAAACCAGTTATCTGTTTTGGGTTTTTCTGGAGACTTTTTGTTTCAACTGTTAAACCCTTATCTTGATCCAGTATGAAACCAGTTCTGATCATCATGATACCCAATTCTCCAATAAAAAATAAAGGTAAACAATATGAAAGTATGAACTAAAACATGGCCTGTTAAATCTCAAATTCCTCCTAAATGACAACACAATAATTATTAATTGGAAAAAAATTATTAAATTTTCATGTTAATGTAAATTCCAGAAAACATTAATAATTGTGTAGATTATTTAATATAAAAACCAGGTGTTAATACTTAGTTGTTTTTAGTATTGTGCACTTTGATTAATACATTAATAATTAATACAATAAATTAACCATAATTACAAGAATTGCAACAACTGAAAATGTGTGTTAACAGACGGTGCATGTAGTTTGCTGTGAAAAGCAATATTAAAAATCTTTGGGTTTACCTCCTATCGTATTTTGCAGCCTAACATTGTAACAAAACCTGTTCCAAACTATTAACCTGTAAAAGCATACTGCAGCAAGGTCCTAGATGGCCGTTTCCCACCCTCCTGATGGTATTCAGCTCTGACAAACTGAAGAGGTGGAAAATTAAGAGCTGCTCAGTCAGAAGGATAATAGAATGTGACTACATTTCTAATCCCAGATCAAATGAAAAGAGGTAGGAAACTGAAAAATTAATTAATTAATTAATTAATTAATAAAAACACCCTCCTGCTGGACAAAGAATTCTGGAAAGATATGTTGACATGTGACTTGTTCCTGAAGGCCTCCTTTCCAGCTGTCAGTGGGCAGTGTAGTGCCCAGTTGAAGGTCTCTGTGAAGATAAAATTGCATCTGAAGCTTTCAGCAGGACGCAGTGCAGCACAATGGCTGAGGTCCATCCCTTAGTCATGGGCCAAAGAAAAGAGAAGTTTCACAAGGTTCTCTGAAGCTTGACAGATTGCTTACTTGTTGCAGCAATGGCACAGGAAGGATTGAAAGCTTTTCACTTGAAATACACTGGAAAATACAAGGCTACTCAGACTTGCAATGTAAATGCTTTTTCTTACCATCTGCCATCAGCAGACTAAAAGCAATACAGTTAATTTTATCAGTGTGGGTGAAGGTCAGATTTTACGACTGCTTGACCTCTAAAGACATCTGCCGTTTAAGTCTGTAGTGGAAGTCCAGAGATGAATTAAAGGTAAATGTCTCCTCCACCTTAGCAGCACTTCTCTGTAATGGGAAATTATTGCTCTTATCTACTTTGCACCTACCGCAAAGGCTATAGTAATGCTGCTGTTATACAGTCAAAGAAAGAAAATAATAAAATTTTAACTAAAGCATAATTATGGACTGCCCAACATACACAACAGCTTTGCTAGGGTAGACTGTGACCTGTAATGAGCTACTCTTAACCCACTGTACTATGTGTAAAAGTGAAATTTTCTGTATTCCTGAGTTATCTGACTGCCCAAAGACTGATTTGCAAACTGAATCACTTCTTAATTGGGGAGCAGAGGGACAGGAAAAATGTCTGTGTATTTTGGATGCTTCCAGATAGGCAGAAATTTTCAGTCACTAAGTATTTGCCATAGGCTCACAGTTCCTTTTTAGATCTATTTATGAGATGCTGTACATTTTAAGCAAGATTTTTTAATACTGAAAAACATTTAAGTAGGCATGCATATTTAAAATTTTATTCCATTATATTTAAAACTGATTCATAAGTCTTAAAACACAGAATGATTATCTGTTGAAACATAAATAAAACAAGTCTTCAAATATATAAATTCAATCAAATCAAATCAAATAAATCTATAAATCCAATAAAAATTGATAAAAATGTGAATAAAAAATCTAAAGGAAAATCCATCTTCATTTTTACCATAAATTATTTAAGGAAACCTGATAAAGACATAGATGGTAGATGCTCTTGGTCTTCTGAAATATAATAGCTACGTGTTACCTCTGCTATCTTCTTTCTGTTGTAAATGTCTATTTTTATTGATGTTTCTAAATTACTGAATGGACATACAGATGTGCTTTTATCAGAAATCATCAGTTTTTCTGATGTTTTCTTGATTTTTTATCTGAAATCAATCAGGTTTTCTGTAAAAATATTTATAATTAGGTTATTTTAATTATAAAATTTTATTAATGATCTCTTAAGTTTTTTTGTAGGTATGGTCCAGAAAAGCAAGTGATATAGTTTTCACACAGAGTTAAAATAAAAGCAAGCGGGAAAGAGAGATGTACATCAAGTTTTTAATGTATACAGCACATGGAACAACTGTAAGTTACTTGAAAGTTTTCTGTAGTTATTAAATTCCAGAGCAAGGGAGGTTTACCTAGGCTGGCTGTCAGTCTTCCACCCAGTGACTTTGTCACTCCTCCTTTTCAGTGGTCCAGGGGAAGAAAATATGATGGGGAAGCTCAGGAGCTGACATAAAAGCAGTTCATTAGTAGTTTGTTATTTATTGTTATGGGATGCTATGAGGAAAATTAACTCCACCACATCCAGAACCAGTATATAATATAACTGCATCTTAAGTAATCAATTGCATTATATATTTCCCTCCAAAAACAAAATAAGGTAGGTAATGATTTATTTTAGCCTAGTATAACAAATCATTTGTAAATAATTTTTTAGAAACATTTTCAATGTTAATAAAAGAAGAGCTAGTTAAGGATTTTTTTCTGGACATTTCATTACCACTTTCCTTGCTTGTGGGCTTCAGTGCATTAACTCTCCTTTAGGCAATTATATACTGATTTCCTTATAGAGGCAGAAATCTACTGGAGAACTTGAGAGAAAAGGTGTTTTGGGAATTTCAGTCCCACCTTGCTACTGACTCATGGTAGGTAATACACCTTGTTATGTCTCCCGACATTAAGATGAACATAAAACTGACCATTTTCATCATAGAGCTCCTTCAATGCCTGGAAAAATATTTTTAGGAGCATTCAACATTTTCTTCTTTTCTTCTTTACTTTTCTAGAGGTTTTATTGACAGCAAATGTGGTTGTCTGAATATCACCCAGATGTTAGGGCAAACTGTTGGCAGCCCACTGAGAAAGTTCGGCATTTTTGAGTAAGCCTGGATCCAGCACTGGGAGCCAAAATGAGGCCATAGCACCTTCTGCTGTGATAAAGAAATGACAGCTTGAAAATGTCATTTCTGAAAGAGCTGTTAGTTTTGTCATTTCACACTGTGGTTTAGTTAAAATTAAAACAATAGAATAAAAGTATTTGGTTTGTATCCTTTCTTCAGGCACACAATACTCTCAATATGCATTTTTTCTGAAGAGTTAACATTCAGATAAATAGCGTATACTAAGCAACACTAAATTAAATAATTCAGAAACTCAGGAATGTGAAACACCAAATAAAAAAATGCAAAAACTCAAAGTTACCCCATCATACTAAGTAAAGACAGATAATAGCTTTCTTCTACTTTTCTTTCTCCTTTTTTTTCTAGTAGCTTTTATTGGGTCAAAAATTACTTGTAAATGGCTGAGATACAGTTAAATAGAGCAAATATTTCTCAGATCAAATGCAACATAAAATGTGGGATTTATATCACCTAGCTGTAACCATAAAAAAAAAGAAAAAACTTAATCTTCAAATTTATCTAGTCATCTAGATTATTTCCACGGTAAAGGAAAGGAACAGGCATAATCTATGAGCTGTTTACACAAATTATGTTAGATGTTTAGGGCATAGGAAAGATGGATCAATGACTAACCTAGCTCTTGAGGGAAGTGAATAAGTGAGACGAATCTCATCTCTTCTCTGAAACATTGATCTTTTTTGGCTTTTTTTTTAACTGTCATATTATTTGATAGACTCTTCATCTCAGTACCGATTCCTGATATCAGACCAATAAACATGCTGTTATGTCTAAATTCTCTATTCAGCATAGTCCAATCTCCAATTCCACCATTACAAGACAAGCACATGTATGCCCATCAGTATCAATCACAGCACAATGGGTCTTCAAATTGCTTTAATATTTCACAGGAACAGAACAAGCTGCATGACTGGTACAGCTCAGTGGTGACTGAGCATGAAGCTTAATGGAATCCATTTAAAACACATTCTTAAAATATTCAATCAAAATGGCAATTTCACATGCCTGCCATTAACTTAACAGCTCATAATCATTTGTTCATAAGTAATTCCATTTTAATCCTCCCAGTGTATAGATACTACAAAATTCTCTAAGGTCAAATGTATGTTTATGAGATTTTTTTTTGTCTTTATATTTTAATTTCATAATTTTTTAATATATTCCTTAATTAGTCTTTGCTTGAGTAAAGCATTACCCAGAAATAAAAAAATTAGCCTCAGACAAAGATAATGAAGTTTTGAAGTTTGATTCTGATCCTAGGTCACCAGATATGAAATTTTGATTTGCCCCTGTTGTGGCTTTTTGGGTGATATTTAAAAACCCACTGAAATGAAAATGTTATTCACCAGAATTCACCACATTTCATGGCTTATTTAATATAATTTAAATTTAAAGCTGGAAACTTGCAAATTATTTATTAGGTATGCAAATGTGTGTTTGTGATATTGAATGTTTGGTTTAAAAGTACCAAATGAAAGTATACAAAGCATAAGGTTTTAAAAATTTGCAGTCCTTTAGCCATGCTGTGGCTGCCTCTTGTCACGGTTGTCTCATAATTGTTTCATAACCTCTGCATAAGAAATCAAAGAGCTCAGTTGCTCCTGTACAAAAAGTCTACATCATGACAGGAGCTAATATTACATGTGCATGCAATCTCAGAAAGAAAGTGATTAGAGACATGTTAAAGAAGTTATTTGCACTCTGATGTTAGACATCTGTCTTAGGTAACTACAAGTTTTCTTGGCAATCAAGAATGTTGTTTCTTGAACAACCAATGAAGCTACTACCTTGTCCTGCCCATTCTAACTAACTGCTGCAGAGATTTCTGAGTTCTTTGTCAACGACCTCCTGATTGCAGGCTAAATTCAGTTAGGTTTTTTTTTCCTCAGAAAATTGCACCATAAACTCTTGTTACGAAAGATTTGATTAATGTCCATTTCAGATGTCCCTGCTGCAAGGGCAGAACACAGATGGAAGCTGGCCACTGATCTGAGTTAAACCATTTCCACCCATCAATCAGCATCTGTAGTTTATAGCAGGATGTCTTGGGGAAAGGTGGTATCAGTGATATCTTACTGTAAGAAGCTGAGAGGTTCAGAAAGTGATTAATGAGCAGGTCCGGAGTCCATCAAGTGAGAGCAAGATAGAGAGGTGGGTGTACCATTCTAAAACAAGCTCTCACCACTCATCCATCAGAGCCCCACTTTTACAGATGAGTCGCTTCAGTTTCCCTCCTCAGTCAGGGGAGAAAAAAGGTTCTCTTAGGGTGAGCTAAAGCCAGAAACTAACCCAGCTGCATGCAAGCGGAACTCGTTCCTTTCCTTTGACAGCAGGACTCGAAAGTTACTGTACTTAAACACTGAAGTTAGACCTTGAGAGTACTCCTTAAGAACAAATAAATTGTCCTTTGAAATCTTGGAGAAATATGTTGAAGGGAAAACAAATTACTTAAAAGTGGATACATCCTGAATCCATTTTACAGATGCAGTGACCAATGCATTGCAGTGACTGCATACCTCAGCTTTTCCTGACAAACAGAAGTAGTGAGGAAAAGATGTAGAGACAGATGATTTCACCTTACTTCTTCTCCACTTCATAGCCTAGCAAGAACCAGGCAAAACACTGACTGACAGTGATGGAAAATACTTATTTTCTAGTCTCCTTCTATATTCGCAGTATATAGTGGTCTTTGGAGCTCTGCTCTCATTCAGGTCATTCAGAAACAATATAATAAAAGTGATTCTGACTCTGAATAGGCAAGCTATTTTCCGATGTTGAATTTCCATGTCTGTCTGTTTCCACTGTGTCTGAGAATGTAAAATGGGCAGCATTAATGTATATCTATGAATAGATATGTATGACATAGAAAGTGTTAATGATGAAGAATATGAAGAAAAAGAAATATATAGGAAGAAAAAAAATGTAAATAAAGAAAATGTGAAAATGTATTGTTTCTTCTTTTCCTGTAAAGCTCTATCCATACTGAGTAAGGAAAAAAGTGCATAGAGAGTTAGTCAGCACTTGAAACACCTTCTCTCAACAGGGTATACTAACCTTCAGCGAGCTTTCTCCTACCACAGTGGACTACTTGAACTCTTCAGGCTAGTTTGGTATCTCTGTGTCAAATTGCAAGATTGATTCACTCCCAGAACTACATTTCTAACTTGGAATAACTATAATTTTATGTTATGTAATTTCTCTGGAAATAATATAAAAAAGTTATTTACACTGATCACTTGTGGTGTAAATACAGCACTATTTTTAAACAGGAATCCATCAGGGAGAACCATCCAGTGCTATAGAACTTATACAGGATGGGATCCTGGTGGAGAAACAAGAAACTGGTCCTGTGTAACAAACAAGCACACTAAGAATATTGATTTATGACGGACCCTGATGATTAGTGGTTCAGAGACTTTCTCCCCAAAGGATATTCTATTTAAACTTATACTGTACTAGTTGCAGTGAATCTGAAACCCAGTCCTGGGAGGTGTGATGGCAGGTGACTGCCTTGGCCACAGTGATCGTGAAATGGTCAAGTCTAAAATTTTCAGTGAAATCACAGAATCACAGAATTGGTCAGGTGGGAAGCGGTCACAACCCAACCTCCCTCCTCAAGCAGGGTCATCCTAGAGCATATGGCAGAGAATTGTGTTCAGACTATCCAGAATATCTCCAGTGAGGGAGACTCCTGACATCTATTGGCAATCTGCTCCAATCTGCCGTCACTAATAAGAAAAAAAGGAAAGCAGAGTTGTTACTCTAGACTTCAGGAGAGCAAACCTTAAGCTACTCAAGGTGCTATTTAGCAGAGTACTCCAGGAATCTGCTTTTGAAGATTTAGGAGTTCAAGAATGCTGATAAGTATTTAAGAAGCACATTGTAGACCAACAGGAGCAACAATTACAGTGTCATAAATCAAGCAAACAGGGCAGAAGACCAGCTTAACTGAATATGAAACTCCATGTTGAGATCAAGAGGAAAAAAAATGCATGAACTCTGGAAGCAAGGTCAGGCTTTCCAAAAAGAATGCAGACCTGTAAATGCAGGAGGAAGATGCAAAAGGTCGAATCTCAATTACAGTGAAATTAAACATTGTTGTGTCATACAAGAACAGTTTTCAAAGTGCATTAATAGCAAGAGGAGATCTAAAGAAAGCATTGGAATGATCCTTTTCAAAGATGGTGATCTGACTAGTAGGGATGAAAAGAAAGCTGACAGCTACTTGGTACTTTTTTTAAAAATCCAGTTATCTCACTGCTCAGATTAGTCAAGATTTTAATGGTTAAAGCACCAGTCTCTTAAGGCTGCTTCTGTGTAAGTCTTTAGTGGACCTACTGTCTAATTTCAGACCCTACAGAAATATTTTTGACAAGCTGCATCTGCATACACCACTACAAGCACATGTGTGTGGGAGGAATCTCGTTCTACTGGGCTAAAATCAGGGGACAAAAATAAAAATGTGCCATTTTATCCTTAAAATATATCTGAACATATTGAGCATTTAAATTTAACAGTTATTAATGCACAAGAGTGTATTTCAAAGAGAATGCCTGTGATAGGGATGTGATGTAATGTCATGTTCTCTTGCTTGTAATTAGATACAAAGTTATCTTTCGTGTAAGCCAACACTGAAATAGTTTTTAGTATTTTATATCTGCAATGGCAACACGATTATTAGTTAAAGGTTATTCAGACACTAAATGAAAAATAATATAAAGTGAATGCCAGCACAAAATATCTCAAAATAGGTGCTTTATTTCTTATTTTTTAGAGAAAATCAGTTAGGAAAACACCCAATCATACTGGGGTGAAAAAACCAAATCAAACAAATTTGTCTGTTCAGACGTTTTCTGCTAGATGCTTATTGCGTTTCATTTTGATGGTATAGGGTTAATGATTTCTGTGGCCACAAAGCTGGGGAATAGAACCTCAGCTCCACTGCGACCAGGATGTTGCTTTCATGCTATTGTTTCAACCAAATCAAGTATAACTTTGCCAGGGTAATCAGAGGGGAGGGAGGATTACGACAATTTGTACTTAGGCCTATATATATCTTAGAAATAAAGATATTCTCTACTAGGTTAGGTGAAACTGTACCTAATCATCATATGATAGATGATATAATTGTAACGATTGTTGGTAGCTGAATGTGATTATTACCTTAAACCAGAATCGTGAGAATCACAAGGGAAGATATTTACCAAAATTCATGCTTGTGTGTATACAATAAAACAATGGGAGGTTTAATGATTAACATAGAGTTGGGTATAAGACTGTACACTTTTTGAGCCCTCGTGGGAGTTGGATTTGGGTCTCTACCCCGACTCCCAGAGCTCTTCAATAAAGCACCACATATAATCATTTCCATGATTATGTGTTTCCTATGCTAACAATTTCAGTATCACAAAACCAAGTATCAGCAGTTAATTTTTTTGACCAGAAAATAATAAAAATAATTAGAGAAATAAAATTTCTTTCTGTCTGTATTAGCTTAACAACTGGATTAATGCATAAGGGACTTCAGAAATAAGGGACTGAAAAAATTGTTGACATACATAACAAAATATTATTGCAAAGGGTATACTGAAACCATTGCATTCCTTTATTTTTCCATTCTTTAACTTAGAGTATCATCTTGCAGCTGTAAACTAACTAGGTTGCATCTGGCACAGGAAATATCTGAAGCAGAATGAGAGCTGCTATACAAAATCATAAAGAAATTACATTAAACCCTACTAAAGAGTCAAAGAGGAAAAAACAAAAACAAAACAAAACAATAAAAAATGCTGAATAGAATAAGGCCTAGAGCAAGCAGTTCTGTTCCTCACAGAGCTCCCAAATTTCCATAATTACTGTTCAGGGACTTTTCGAAGCCAGAGGTTACATCCTTATGATCATGTTCAACAGCCACTAAAGACCTATTCTGTGTGCACAGGTCCAGTCCCTTTTTTAACTCATTTGTATTTTTGCCTTCATAGCATCTTGTGGCAATAAATTACATGCTATAATTGAGATCTATGCAGAAAAGAATTTAATTCCTTCTCAACACCTTTCCAACAGCTCCTAGATTTGGGGAGTGTAAGGCATGGACTGGATGCAAGACAAGCCAGGAGAAAAAAGGAAGAAATGCTTAACAGGAAAATAATAAAAAACTAATCATTCTATAGTATTCTTAGTGCAATGAGAGTGGTAGGAGGCATTGAATATATTTCTATAGCTGAGCAACAAAAATACTTTCAATGGGTTTTTACAGATCTTGTTTCAGAGACTTGTGCAGAGCTATTACAAATTTCTTGAGCCACTTTTTTTTTTTATTGAAGAAAAGAAGAGCTTTAGATTTTTGAAGTATACTGAAAATCTTTCTTCATTAAAGCAAAGATCTTATCTTTTTCGGAAAAAAACAGCTGTCTCTCCATTGTCTAAAGTACATTTTGAAACTTTAAACAGATGTTTTAAAACTGCAGCTTGGTAACTTGGTTCCAGACACATTTCATGATGACAAGAACTTTTACAGTCTATTGCGTTCAGATCTTACAGATATTCTGAGAACTGGGGAATTAAGGAGATCAGTAAACAGAGGCAGAGTAACAACTTGCTTTTTCCAATGTGTTTTCACAATTACCAGTATGACTGCAAGGAAAGTGCAAGAATAAGAGAAGGTAGCTAGACAACAGAAATTCCTGGAGCTAGTAGGCCTGGCAGCTGAAAGCAAGTGAAAGCCTATCCCTGCCTCCCCATCCTACTTCTGCTCACTCGCTATGGAAATAAGACAGCAGTGACTGATTTATGCATCTCAAGGCTAGAATGGTGTCAAGTGGCTGACATGATTTCTGCCAAAATGCCAGCAGCTCTTGCTCTTCAGCAGCCGAGAACATTAATGAGCCTTAACCACGGTCTGGTCCAGGACCGCTTCCTACAAGGTGTTACAGAGAGAAGTCTATGTCTCATGTTTCACAGGCACCCTCCATACAGAAATTCCCTTCAGTTTTGTTTATGATATAAAAGATGTAGATGATTTAAACTTTAATAACATGGTGGGTTTACTAATCAGTTGAAATGCCAATATTTGCCACAGAATAATTTTCTCCATTGCACGTGGTATGCCAAAGAAGCTTTTGTAATGCAAGGCAGGTACAACTTTATAGGACACATTTCAACTGTTTATAATTAGATTTATATCTTTCTATTTTTCTACAGGGCAAGATTAAGAATACCAATCTAAGCTTAATGTACTAAACTAGCAGGTATCATGGGTTTAATGAACTTTTTATTATTTGAACAAAACCACCATTTTTTCTGTATTTGTGCCTATGATATTTTGGAAAAGAAAATAAAGGTGTATTGAAATATTTCCTATTTAGTTAACAGTCTAGAGAAAAACTGAATTATGTCTCTAACAATCTCTTGATTTAGCAATAAGCCAAAAATGAGAAATTTTCCAAATCTTAAAGGTTGTAATAGAAAAGTTAATTTCTTAGCTAGTCATTTATCTCTCAGCAGTAGTCATTCCCCACAGAAAAACATGTCATTTCACTGAAGTTATTTGTATTTTTCCTTTGGCCTTTCTGTTATATTTGCAGTTGCCAGACAAATTATTTAAACAGTATCTTGTTTTACTTTAGACTTACCATTAAGTGAAGTAGAAAGTCCACATTACATCTAGTCTACTGGATATTAATCCTGCCCTAGTAGGCTGAACTATAATTTGATGTGCTTTGGAAGAAGGACTAATATTAACAATTACAAACATAAAACTAACATTTCAATTTGAATTGTTGATAACTGTTTGAAATTCAATGCTCTTAATGAAATAGACTTAAAATGTTGTGTGAAATATCAGTAGACTTGTGGAAAGTTGTCTCTTGCCTTTACATATCACAAACAGTACTATAAAACATCTGAAAATTTCATTAAATGATCATTTTAAAAAGGTCACTTTAAAAACCAAAAATCAAATGAGAAAATTGATCTACAATGGGTTCCTTTTCTTTTTCTCAGTTCTGTGTTTTATCCAAAACTCAGTTGATTACTGGATTTTTTGTTCTTTGAAGGTTCATGGGGTTTCAGGTAGTCCATTTACTGGAGAATCTTTGGCGTGTTTCCTTTTGAGATTATTTACAATACCCACAACTACAAGAATATCAATCATTTACCTAGAGCAATAGATTCTTGTGTGATGAATATGTGATGAACAATAGCTTCAGAAAAGCTGTTCTGTGTATTTTGATTGCGACAGCTCTTGGAAAAGTCAGAATGTTGCTGTTTTCATCCTTGTAGCTAATATTATTTTGATACCTCTAAGACAGTGTATGTGCTGGAAAAGTTGGAGAAGCCTGGAGAGACAGCAGGCTGCAAGTACTGAACCTAGCTGGGAGAAGCAAGGGATGAATTGTGAGGATGTGAACATGTTGTCTGAAATATCTAGACCAAGGGAGGTCTTCTGTGAACCCTGAAGAACTGTCACCAAACTACTCACCTGGTCCCAACCTTTGCCGTGGGATAAAGTTGCAAATCAGCCTTCTTGTTCAGGGAAAATCTTTCAAATCCCACTCTCTTCTCTAGACGATTATTCTGATAATCAAACGAGTAGGTAGTAATAGGCAACAGTAAAAGTGGGTGTGAGTCATCTGTAAACAAATGATCAAGGCAGGTTCATCGAGGTGTTCCATTCTGGAAATCACCATCTCTTATGTATATATGCATACCTAATTCTGATGTGTGCACACATAATATGGGACAAAACCCAGGCTTCTGACCTTTTTTTCAGTATGAGCTGCTGAAAGCAGTATAGGTCTCTTGATGAGCAGACTGGTAATTAAAGCTGTAATTCTTTCCCTTTGGTGTATGAGGACAAAAGGACCCAGCATGGATGGTAATATCTGAGAACAAGGGTTGCAGAAAGAAGCATTATGCTTGGACACATCATTTTCACAGTCAAAACCTTGAATTCATGCTAAACTTCTATATTTCTCTCCTACTGATGCAGAACATTTTAACAGAAGCAAACATATAGTCACTTTGTAAATTCATACAGTGAAAGAGATTGACTTGTAACAGATGCATTTAAATTTCATTCAGTATTTGTGAATTTCAGCTTGCAAGCCAGTTGTGCTGCTTCACATTCTCTACTCTCTTTTGGGACTTGTTGAATTTTGGCTTTTTTTTTTTTTCTTTAGTAATATGAATTATATGCAAAGGCTATAACTCCTGAAATTGATGCTTTACCCTACTACACGTACACACATCCAAACAGCATTCATAAACCATGTCAGATGAAGAGAAAGGCAATTAAAAAAAGCAATTATCAGTGTAAACAATAACTTTCTCTCTTGTTTTTGATGTTAGCTCATACCAGAGTCAACAAACCTCAGCCCTCCAGTCCAGATATTTACCTGGACCTTTACCTAAGTCATTTAAATAATCTTAAAGAGAAAGTTGAGTAATATCCTACTCGAACACTTAGCAGACTATCAAAAATTGGTTCCTTCCAATGCCACCTATTATCTTGCAATTGTATGATTTAACATGGAAGTAGAGGGAGATTTTTACTGGAATAACCATTTTTGTGCATTTCTGCTAGCATGTTCTCTTGAAGTGCATGGATGAAACTGTCTTCCAATAGTATGGGAGGCCCAGAGTCCTTACCCAGCTCTTAAGGAGGTACAAGTCATTGTTACATTTTGTAATTGGATTACCAGTAGCTTCCTAAAATAGAGGAAACATGAAATCAATTGTGTTTCTAAAGCATACAGCATAAGGGTCGTGAAGGATATTTGAGGTACATTCAAGACACCATGATTCACTTCACAATACTTATTCTAGAACCACATTCAATATGCTGCAAAGAGATATGTGCAGGCAATAAAACCCAAATCTTCTGTTTCCAACTGCTGCCCTTGTAAGTTCTCCATTAATTACAAAGATTATTTCATTTGTATTAGGAGGCATATTTCTTTTCTATGTGTAGCTGCAGACCAAGAGAAGATGTGCATATATTTAAAATATAGTCACATTATTGATTACTGGTGTTTCAAGAATACTTCAACAAAAAGCATACTAAATGTATTCTATATGTAAATAATGTAACAAAATCGCATTACCTAATTCTGATAATTTAATAATTAATTAATTTAATTCCATTTCTTTCTGCTACTAGTATTCCTTTGATTTTGAGCAGTCAGTTTTGAAATGAAAAAAAGAGAACATATTTCATCTGCATTAAAAATGTCTTCAGGGAAGTAGTCAGAAAAAAGAACAAGAAAACATTAGCCATCAGTTCAGAAATTCTACTATCACAGAGGTTGCTGCACTTTGCTCTTTGCTCTGTTCAGACCAGGGCAGCGATAGAACCACTGTTACTCACACAGGCAGTCAGTGCTGTGTGTGATTTTACCTGCAGTTCCTCTTATCCACTAAACCTGGACACCCGTGGGCTCACCGACCCCTGATCCCTATGAAAGGAAACCCTTGCTGGTGCTTCTGTGTCCTTCCACTCTGCAGGCATTAGTAGCCGGTGGAACTGATCCTTGAGGAGGGAAAGAAAGCCCCTTTCACATCAGATCATCTTCAGCAGATCATACCTGGTGCTCTGGTGGGTTTGAGTGGCACACTGAGAGCAATTAGCTCCTGAACGAGGATAACAACGGGTGATTACCCTATTTAACAGCTGCTAAGTGGTGTTAATTGCTGGCTATATACCACAAGCTGAGCAATTTTGTGCAAACTGTACAAACAGAACAAAACAAACAGATGATGTAGGGAGAAAAATGGGTCTGAAAGAACCTCTATTAATACCAAATAGACATACAGCTGGAGAGATCATATTCATTGCTGGTGTGAATTATTTGTAACAAGCGGTTTGTCAAATCCAGGCCATTACTGAATTGTCTGTGAATAGACAGCAATTTATATTAGTTTCTTCATTATTCACAGTCATTTAATGAATGGTTTGTACGAAAACGTTTTTTGCCTAAGGTTTGCTCCAGCATGGCTAGTTTGTGATAAATTCATTCTTATTGAATGATGCTTTGTTTTCCCTGAAAAAGAGTAAAGAATAGGAGATTTTTAGAATCTACCCTTAAATTGTAACTTAATAATACACAAATTATCTCTAAAAATGGGAAGAAAATATTTCTAAATGAAATTATGATGTAGAGTTTCTTTTCTTCTTGCTGAAATGTTGAAACTAACAGGAAAATCCAGACAAGAAATCTTACAGGTATTTTTAGCATATTTTAGATACTCTGTCAGTTTTCAGGTCTCTGTTGCTAAGACCATTCACTAATCACAGTGTAGTACATGACCAGCAAAGCTGGCCACAGTGTACACTGTATTGCTTAATAGCATGTTTTAGATTTTACATGACGGACAAAAGTTGACTTATTTGGAAAATACAGCTGCCAATTATAAAATTGGTCTACATGCTGTGAAGATGTTGATAAGTTATGAAAGTAATCATAGAAGAAAAAAAAAATACAGTTTTGCAAGTCTCTCTCTTGGCTTTACCTGGTACAGAATTATTTTTCTTCTTAATAGCTGTACAGTGCAGTGTCTTAGATTGAGTAGGACAGTAATATTGATAAAGGAATGATATTTTGGTGGTTGCTTAGTCATGCTTATCCTGTCAAGAATTTTCAGTATGTTGTGGTCTACCAGTAAGGAACTACACAAGAAGCTCTGAGAAAGCATGGCTGAGACAGGTGACCCAAAGTGGCCAAGTGAAATTCCATATTGCTGAACATCCTACCCCGGATATAAACTGGTGGGAGTTGCCTTGCAGGGGTCAGTCGTGACTTGGAGTCAGGGTGAGCTGGTGGTGAGAATTTTATTGTGCATCACTTATTTCTCTCAGCTCTCTCTCCCTCCTTTTTTATTACATTTACTATAACTATCATTACTATCATTCTTCTCGTCCTCATCATCATCTGTGCTTTGCTTTATTTCAATTATTACACCGTTCTTATCTCAACCCATGGGTTTTCCTCTTTTCCTGATTCTCCTCCCCATTCCCCTGTGGAGGAGGTGGAGTGAGTGAGCAGCTGGATGGTCCTTAATTGCCTGCCTAGGTTAAACCAGTCCTGAAACATCACTAGAATAATATATTCTCAGCAGAAAAATTAGATTCTGCAAACAAATTATGAATGTCTATTTGAAATGATGCTTTGTGATGAACTACACACTAACAAGCAAAGCAGTCATCAATAAAAGTGCTAGATAACATGAAGTAGTTTCATTGTTGATCTACCTAAGTGAAATGCTCCATGCTCGTTGCTTTTCCAACTATGAATCAAGAAAAATGACCCAGTACCAAGTATGCAGCAGACTGAAGGACCGGCATTGTCATCTGGTTTCTGTTGTTTTAGTTCTTCCTCAGCTTAATCATTTGATGAATTTCTCTCTCTTTTTTTGCTTTATTTCAGAAAGGGTGTTATTTTCCCTAAAGTTTATGTTGGTCTTCTATACATAAGTATTTTTCACAACATTCACACCATCACCATAAGCCATGAAAAAATTCTTACCAATAAGGCCTTTTTCAGTGAACGTTCATGAAACAAAGGCAGGATCTTGTTTGTCAGAAAGCCCATGAAAGTAATGAAACTCTTATTTAACTAAGAGATCAAATGCCAAACATGTTGTCAAAGTGCTTAAAATTTGTCCTTCCTTTTTCTTCTCTTCCTACAGGGTGTTTGAAGGACAGGAGAATGCTGGCATGCAATAAACAGCTTATCTCTAAGACATGGCACTTCAGGCTACGACGTTAGATTTTTTTGGGTGTGTTGAGTAGAAATTTTCTTGAACTGTGAAAAATGCAATTATAGACTACATTTGATCTTCATATAACTTGAATATTTGTATGGAATATGACTTTACAAAGTAAATTAGAATTTTTCTGAATTCAATGATTTTCATATTATCAATGGGAAAGTAATTTCTATAGCAGTATTTTAAAGGTTATTCAAACAGTGAGGAAGGATTTGGGATGAGGGGCAGTGTTTTGGTTTTTGTTTTTTTCTCTCCATTACCATTTATTTTTGCTTAACATCCCTCAGGAAGAAAACCATAAAAAAAGAGAGAAGAGAAAGAACAGAAAATCTGGTGCTGGCAAAATGGCCAATGACCCAGAAGAATAACCAGGGATTATGACTCTGGGATTTTAGCTGTACATTATAATAGATTTACAAGCTGAACTACTAAACTTCTTAGCTTCTATACCCTAGAGAAGCTTGTTATACAGTAGTACTTTCTTTAAATAAAATAAATTGTACTTTGTCTACAGTCTGCGTAAATACATACAAACAGAGAGAGAAGAGGCACATAAGCCTAGTCTTAATTTTAATAAGGCTATATTTTATATATGTCAATATATGTTTGTATGCTCTAAAATGATTCAGGGAGTACAGAACCAAGTAAGGCTCCTTAGCTTGACATGTAGCACTTGGTTTCGGTAAAATAATTAATTCCTTGGTATATAGGTGTTACAGAGTTTCCAAACACAGAAGCCTGCTCGGGAGGAGGCTGCAGCAGCTCCATGCTGACCATCAGTCTGACCAGTAGCTGTCCCCCAATCTCTCCAATTGCTGGCACATGGATGTACAAACCCTCAAGGCCATAGTGCCACATTAGCTGCCAGTACAGACACCCCTGCATGCACACACACACAAAGGTATTTCTCAGTGCACCCCTAGATCCCACCATCTCTCCACTACTGGCCTGAACTCCAGATCCCTTATGCTGGTGCCTTCATTTGCCGCCTCTTCCTGTGGTTGCACCCTCAGATGCACCCATCCTGCCCCTGTCCCAGCCCACATCACCTACTCTCTGTGTTATCTGGAAGAACCTTCACTAATTATTATTGCTGTGCTCATTCCTGTCGCTGCCACCATGGAGAGTACTCTTACTCCTGGTCCCAGCCCAGGGACCATCCATGAGCCCCACACACGATTTGCACACAGAACAGAGACTCCCATTCAGGAAAATGGCCAGAAATGTGTTTAGTGAGAAGCTAATCCACACAGTAATGATCAGGAACATGGAATAGGCAAGCAGATGGCTCATCTATCAACTTACACTTCTGTTTACCCAATTGTTCTTCCACAAGATACCTTGATTCCTCCTTTTTCCCACCTGTGGTTTGTCCGTAAAACATAATGCTTTGCAATCTAAGTGCTCTTCCCCTCCACTCCATACTGAGGTCCATCCCCTTGATCTTGCTGCAGAAGGTGAGTAATAAAATAAATAAATAAAGCAGGCATGGGCTAGTGTACATCACAGAGTCAGCAACAGCACACTGTGTACAGGACTACATATCAATGAGGTGAGCAAAGAGGAGAAGCAGTCATTGCTCTTTTAAGATAATATGGACATGGTGGAGAGGTTGTTTTCTTCCAGCCTCACTAGATTGATGTACCCAGATACACCCCTTATCTCACAGTGCCTGGGAATGCCTGATGAAATACAATTACAAGTTTATGCATGTAATATATACTATCTCCCCTCTCATAGATAATTATGGCTTGGTGCTGCTAAGTCTCAGAAATCCTCCCCTGCATGTCAAGATGACTATTTCTTCTGTGTTTCTTTATTCATCCCCTGGCACAGTTGCAGTAGAGAGTGTGGACAGGCAATACGAGTAAAAAATATGTACTTCAGAGGAATGCTGCAAGGCTTTCTTGCACTCTTTGCTGCCTTGACTGCTTATACTGTAATTTCTTCAACTTCTGAATGTTACCATAGGAGAGATAATACTAATAATATGGGTAAAATAAGAAGATCGCAAAACTTAAGATAGATATTTTGACAATTTCTGTAACATCCTGAAGCATGAGGTAAGATGAATTGGGGGAAAGAAACTGACTAACCCACAAAAAATCAAATCCTCCCTCATACTCCTTCAGTGCTATAAATCTGAATATTTTTACCTTGATATAGCTGACACATGAGTAGAAACTAAGCAACTATTTATTTTCTCTATTAGATTTCAGTATTAGATTTTAGTGGATAAAAGCTGTAACAATTAACATAATGGGCAGTGACACTGGGACTTAAACTTTTGAGGTAGCACACTATGTAATAAACAGATTGCACACTTTGAACTTCATGCATATCATTGGAGAAGTCCTGTGATTTCATCTCAAGACTGAAGTAAAATGGAATGGATCATGTGGAATGTAAACTTCTCCAACTAGTCAGTGGGATTCAGGATGTGGGTTCAATCTTCCCAGTAGGAGTGTTACAAACAAGACTGCAAACACATTTATTTGTTAAAACACCAAATTTGTCTCCACTCTCTAAAAAAATAGCACCTTCATTCTTGGTACTGTTAATGTACTGATAGAGTGGATATTTTTAGAAATCCTTTTATCTTTACATCTCTTTTCTCATCAAGGCCTATAGGCCCATGTGAATGCTTCCCTTAATACTTCTTTTCAGTATTTGTTCATGTTAGCATTTTGTGAACTTTTCCTGTTGAATTTGAGGACAGCAAAGATAACTTGATTTAGCTGAGCTAATCTATTGATGCTTCCCCTAAGCCATCATCTGAAATGGAATAATTAGAAGTTGTTTCTTTTAAAAGCTATCAGCTCTTCTGAAGTGATTTTTTCCCCATCTTTACACACACACACACACATACACACACACACACATATTTGTATATACTTTTCTTCCTTACCAGCTCTGAGAGTTATTTTCCTTAGAGTCCCTTGCTCTTACTTTGCTGTTCTCTATCTCATGTTTTGTTAATGATCATATCACAGTATTATCACTGACACCTTCATTTCAACCACTTTCAACCACTTCTTCCCATTTTAATAGAATTGGTACAGAAGAGCTTGCTTGTCTAATTTATGTCTCCATCTTCAGTCTAAATAACTTCTAAACTAATTCCAAAATCTTCCTTAACCATCCATTTTCCTTTCCCTGCTCTCAACAGGCCCCTTGATAGTTAAATAGTCCCCTTATTACTAATTAAGATACTTCACTAATTCTTCTATTAGTTACAAAAAGATTTATCTCTGGGGTTTAACTCATTGTATGCATTTGGTATCTTAGAGTAATCCCCAGTCATAGCAGTTTCCTTTTCTTCTTTCTTTTTTACATTTTCTTTTTTACATCTTCTTTCTTCTTTGCATCTTTTACACAGATTTTCAATTCATCTATTCTCATGTAGCTTCTAAACCAGTATTTACACCTTTTATACAAAACATATTTCTTTCATTTTTCCCTTGCTTGTCTCTCTGAATAAATTGTATTCTTCTATGTCTGTGTTAGATGTGCAGCATAGCCCACAGTCTCTGTGATGACAGATAAGTTATCATTTTGATCATGAATTAAGTCTTGAAGTATCTCCTTGTACGTGTACTTTGATAGTTTACAGACAACTAAGAGAGTGTCATTATTCTTCCTATAATTCTCTTGTGAATAAAGTCCTTGTCTTCTCCTTCCCCATAAATATTGAGCTTAAATTCAGAAGATTATATACATTCCTTCAGATTTTAGTTCATTCCATTAGAAAATATATAAATTTAGCACTTCTAAGTGGCACAATATGTAATAAATTCACAGAAATTTGAGTTGTACCAATATTAAATCTTTGGAATTGAGAAGAAAATTAGACCAGCAATCTTTCCTGACTTGAGCAGATGTCCTCTGATGATTTTTAAGAATTATTATTACATTATTATTTATGTTATTATACTTATCAATGTAGAGAAAACTACAATTGGGCTGAGTACATACTGTAGTGAAGGCATTAAGGTTTCCCTTTGGAAAAAATAATAAATTGTGTCAGTTTTCTAGGTCTAAGCAATTTCCTTGAAGAGTGTAATTAATTCATAAGAAAATCCCACCCAACAGTAAAGATTGCAGTATAAAATTGCAAATCAGAAACTTGTTGAAAAATAATACTTGCCATAAAAATGATAACAATAGCATGCACAGAAATTGAAAAGCGACATGTAAATAAATTACTGTGGCAGTGTTCTTGCTGCTATGGTTAATGTTATGTCAGCATTTTCATTACAAGATCCATTTTTCAAAGTTTATGAGTCATCTATAAAATTGAAAAAAAAATCTTTCTAAGACTAATGCTGGAAGATCATGCTCTAGAAAGAGTTTCAATTACAATAGCATAGAGGAAAAACACCAGTTACTCTTCATAAAATGTCTTGAGTTGAAAAACGAGGCATCAGTTTAAAAATATAATTTAGATTTTTTTGGACTGAAATTGTAATTGGAGATGCAGCAGTAAAATTAGCTTTCTTTCCCTGTGATTCAGTTATTTACAACATTATCTTAAAGAAAATGGGACTGAAGCCAAAGTCATTGGGTGGAGAGTCTGTAGAATGTCTTAGAATGAGAGAAGCCATGCTGTCATTTTAAATTTTATTACCTGCTCCACATACTCCTCTCTAAAGAAAAATGTTTTGAAACTATGCTCATTAGGAAAAAGTGATAATATATCTGTAGCTGAGTCACTGATGCAAGCTTATGTTGCCACAAGAACAACACATTGAAAGCTTTTAATCCAAGATTTGGCAAAATCTTTCCCTTGCAGATATTAAGAGAAAATGTGCTTTGTTAATAAAATAATTTCTAACAACTTATTTAGAACATGTTTTCTCTACATAATGGAGTAATGAGTAATAATATGGGGCATAAACGATATAATGAGATACTATTAAAAGAAAGTACTTTCTAAGCTTCATCTGTAGTTTCTCAGCAGTTTTTTACTGCTGTTGAACCCAGACTGCTGAATTGAAGGCGTCCTTGATCTGATCTGACTAAATAAAGCAGTCTTTTTTTTTTTTTTTTTTTTTTTTTTTTTTTTTAGGACTTGGGGTAGTGTTTGAGAGAATTAGCACTGAGAAAATGTTAAATGACCCTGGACAGTAGACAGTATAAAAAGGCAAATCCAGTACAGTCACATTTCCATTTCCATGGTTCAGCCCCAAGAAGAGATGACTAAGAGGGGACTTCATGAATGTCTACAAATGTCTGAAGGGAAGGTGGCTAAAGGATGGAGCCAGGCTCTTTTCAGTGGAGCCAAGCAATATGACAAGAGGCAATAAACAGAAACTGATGAACAGAACAGATGAACAAATGAACAGAAACAGGAAGTTCCACCTGACCATGAGGAAGAGCTTCTTTACAATGTGGGTGACAGTGCAGATAACACCAGACAGGTTGTGGAGTGTCCCTCTCTGGAGATACTCAAGAACCATCTGAATGCAATCCTGTGTTGTGAGCTCTAGGATGCCCCTGCTTGAGCAGGAAGGCTGGACCACATGAACACACTGTGGTCACTTCCAACCTGACCCATTCTGTGATTCTGTAATTCTGTGACTTTTGTGAAGAGCCCTCTCATGAGCAATACTTTGATACCATTTTGAATGTAAATAGTTGAAATTACTAAAAAAAATTTTGGATATATTTTGCTTATGAGTAGAGGCCTAGGAATCTGCATAAAGCCTTTACTGAAAGGCCATGTTCTTACCAATGGATATTCATAAGGCCTTAAAGACACATTTTTAACAAAATGGTACTTCTTTGGAGAGAAAAGAGGCTCTACAGAGACACTTCATTATGCTTTTAAGGTTACATTATGTGGTATCATATTAGACACATCTGTGTCCACACTGTAAGTACTTCTGGATATTGGATGCATGTGAGTAAAAATCAAGGAACTTCAGTGTAGTTGTCTGCATGGTTGTTTTTACAAATACAGATACAAACGCAGATACTAGAAACTCCACTTCCCTGGCTGGGGCATTTCTAAGTATCTTTTTCTTCAAAATCACATCCTTTCTTGACCATATCACCAAAACAGAACCACAGAATAATTGATGTGAAAAGGCAGCTCCAGAGCCAGAGCTTCTGTGCCCTGCTCAGAGCAGGGTCACCTAGAGCTGGATGCCCAGAGGCAGGTCACTTGGGTTTTAAGGTTTTTAGGAAGGAGATTCCTTAATGCCTCTGGGCAACCAGTTCATTGGACATCACTGAGGACTTTGACTTCACTTCTTTATCCCTTCATCAGCAATTTATACTCATTGACTCAATCCTTCTCAGCCTTCTTTTCTGCAGTTTGAACAGCTCAAGCTCTGTCAACCTCTTCTTATACCAAAGATGCTCCAAAGCCTTCATCAGCTTTGTGGCCATTCATTGAACTTGCTCCAGAAAGTTCATGTCTCTCTTGTACCAGGTATTAAGATCTATGAGCGCACTAGACACCAAAATTTATCTAGTTCTATTTAATATCACTAGTGAGGAACCAAGAGGAACCAATTCAATTCACCTGAACATAGATACCCACAAGCAGATTTCAATTGTCTAAACACAGATGTTCTGTACTATTTAAGAAAAGTCTGGAGTATTCCCGTGCTCTCCAGCTGCCAAGCACCAGATCGTATTTGCCATGCTATGTGAATATCTCATTAATTTTCTGGTTTACTAAAAGGCATTAATAATCTAGGTTAGACATTGATGTAACAATAAACCTTAGACAGCAAAACACCTTTCATTTTGTATGTATTATAACTTTATATGTAACTCTTTTACACAACTTTATCCACATAGCCTAAGGTTCCCTTTGGAGTCATCAGAGTCTCTGACAGAAGCAGTTCAGAGGAAGAGATTATCTTCTTTCATTTAACCAGCTGAATTAAAGTGAAATGGTATGAATATGTCCTAACCCCTTCTGATCACTCACTCTTTCACCCAGACTTACATAGCCAAGGCCAGAAGCATAAACAAACAGAGCAAAAATGAAAGTGTAATCCTAAAATACCTTAGAATTAAAAACAGGAAATGAAGAGTTGATTATAGGTCATTTTTTTCTCTCCTCCAAATTTCACAATAAATAACATGCTTTAGTAGTGCTATATTATTAGTATCTCCCAGTGATTTTGTTTACAAAGCCTTTCATTATTACCCACTCTCTCAATGTGCACTTTAAAAAATGTGAATCACATTAGCATGATTGCATTTGCATTAAACACATGGTTAGTTTTTTAAAAGTACAAATGCTTGTAATTTTATGACACACCCGCATGAATTACGAAATGATGCATAATAGACCTTTGCTTGATTTCATAATTACCTGTTGTTATCCTGGACTAATTAAATATTCAGCACTGCATGTTAATCCTAAAAGTCTCCCTTGTATCCTCTCTTCTCTTTTCCTGAATTTTCTTAGTATGTTCCATTGAGTTACAACTTGTTTCATGGAATCTGTAAAAAGAAAAATGTTCAACAACTATGGATATATACAAATCTTCAAACAAAGTTAAAAGTGGAAATTTCAATACGTACCTATTATTTCTGGCAGGCAAGTATTACATTGCTTTGATCATATTTCTTTACTAAACCTCCTCATCTGGTTGAAATAGAGCCTCTTAGAGCTATTTCCTCCTTCTTTATTTTCTCAGAAAGTTAGCTTGTATTTTATACAGCTTAAGCTTCTAAAATAGGCTGTTTTCTATTTGTCCATGGTGTACTATACAAACATCTAAAATATTTGGAGGAATGAGGAATTTGAAACTTGAAATACCTGGTTCAAAAGTAGAAAATTTGGGAGAATAATTATTGTATTGTAGTACTTTAATTCATATAATAAAATGACCAGCCTTGCTATCATTCAAGTTCATATCAGCAAGGTCCTCAGCAGCTACAAACAGAATATATTATTAAATCATATAGAAGTGCTGTTACTTTCATACCAGGTGGAACTCATTTTTAAAAAGAATTAAATATATGACCCGGGGAAATTCATCAAGCAACCTATTTTGCCATCAGAAAGAGAATTGTTTTCCTTCAAGGTTTCATTTCAGTCCCAAAATTGACATCTTCAGAAGGTGTCTCTAATTCAGCCCATTTCACCTCCTTTTCTCTGCTGCCAATAAAGGAAATTAGTATTGGATGGGAGGCAGCTCATTTGCCTAGAAACATCTGGTGTAGACATGCCATGTGGTATTCAGCCAGAAAGGCAAGAAGTTTAACTGGGGTCTACTGTCAGATACGAGCTGTATTCTGATGTCCCAGAAAAAGAATTTGGGTAAGAAAAATTAAGAGCAGCCAATACCTGGATTTAAGCTATTGAATCAACTTTAGACGTTTGCATTTGTAGCTGGCTAGAGATAAGTAAGAAATGTTATTAAACTGTGCTTCTTTCAGGAATGGTCTTCTACCAAGAGAATAACCTATTCTCCTGAACAAACACTTGCAACATATTTTAGTCACAGATCTTTGTTTTATAATTTGTTTAAGCTTAAAACAAATAACGAATTAAGAAAAAAATCAACAACAATTTAAAAAAAACCAACCAAACAAAAAACAAACACAAACAAACACAAAAAACCCACACAAACAAACAAAAAACCACCACCAACCAACCAAAAACAAAAACAAAACAAAACAAAACAAAACAAAAAGAAAACCCACAAAAGAAAACTCATTAAAAATAAAACAAACAAAAAACCCCGAACATTTGTTGTAGAAAATTTAGGCCTTATACAGGCCAGATTTTTCATTCATGATATCATGATAAAAGTGTGGTACCCAAGCATCTGCTAAGTATATATTTTTAAAAAAAGTTACTTTGAGGAAGTGCATAAAATGTAATATCTTTGCTTCTTTACCTATCTTGATCTCCTCCACATCACACTGTTCCTCTAAGTATGCTTAGCCTAAATTTAACTTCTCAGTTTTAAACTGCTGTAATACTACTGCTTTCAGCACATTTAGTGTGTGTCTTGTACTGTGTAAATGAAAGGGGTGTCAATCATCATGCTTTTAGATTCTAGTATTTCTCAGTTAATAATGATGATCTTTGAGCTTGGTCCTGCAAGTAATCATTTGTGTGAGTAAAATTAGACATATAGATTTGCTTTTGCAGGGTTAGTGACAATGTAAGCTTTGGCATTGTTAGGCTGATGTGCAAATTCTTAGCAATTCTCCCTTTGATTTCTTCCATTTTTATTCCCTTCCATATCCCCACACCTTCTTAGACAGGTGAACTTGTAGTCAGTTTCTGTGAAGGTTTAGTGTTTTGCAAATCTGAACCCTTAGATATGCTTCTCTTAAAACCTCTTTGAACCTCTAAGACTTCATTGCAGCTAATCTTATCACAGAAACGATGTTGGAAGTGAAAGTCTTAGCTCCAGTTATACAAACCTTTAATGTAGTTGTTTTCCAACATACTAGCATTGGAAAAGACAATAACACCATCACCAAGATGAATGTATATGAGCCCATTCACATCTTTCATGTATTATGTAAATAGGATTTTTTGATTAAACATTTAAAGTAATCCATTACCTCCCATATGTTTATCCTTTTGTTAACTGTAAATAGCTGAGCCATTTTCAATACAGTCATTATTGTTAGTATGCTCCTGCTCTCCACTCCACTTGAGCTTTCCCTTGGCTTAACTTGTAGAAAAAGGACCAGCATACAGAAGTCAGAATAACAAAAACAGAGAGGAAACAAAAAATAATAAGGTATATTTTACAGTGGCCATGTTTGAAGATCCACAATCAGTGGCACACAAAGCACTTTGGCATGGTTTGATTCTGTATCTTCTGTTGCCAGATTGCAGACCCTCTTTACAGTAATGGAAGTGTCATTTCCTCTGATTCCACTACAGTAATTTATCAGAATTATTCTTCTTCCTCTTCTTCTTCTTCTTGAATATTATTTTTCCTCAGTTTTGCTGCATTAAAACAAATTAAATAAATTCAGACCAGTTTTAGCTCAACTCTTAAACTACTTTGTCAAAGTCTTTTAGAGCAAACCTCAGATGCAGTTGTTATTGTCCTCTGTGGCAACAGTCATTGCAAACATCATTAAGGATGTGAGGTCTCTCCCTTAATTAAGAACTAAAAGGTTTCATTTCCTAAAACAAAAGCATGTGGCAGGTTTTATTGATCTGATCCATGTTGCCAACTGAACACATTAGCAGGGGTTATTGATTACTCTAGCAGTAATGAGCTCTGTTCCTTGTCAGGTAAAGCGCATATTCCTAAGATCTTTCCCAAAAAGGCCTATCTGTTCATTCACATTCACCAAGTTATACACTGAAGGGGGTTTTTCAGGTCTTTGTTGCCTATGTATAATTTTTTAAATTTAACATCAATCATTAGAAAGCTTATTTATCAGTCATTGTATGGTAATTTTTTTTCTGAATGTGACTGATGCACTTAGGAATTAATTAAAAAATAAAAGAAGAACAGAATTGTTGTTTTGCTTTTTTTTAAATGTAAGCACATATGGCTATTACTGTTTTTAATAATTCTCAGCAAAAGAACTGCCATTATATGTTAATTTTAAACTGTGGTAAATAATATCCTAATAGAATGCATAGAATCTTTCCTCAGTTTTGAAAGAATAATTTCAGACTGACAACTGTCCTAGTTATTTCCTTAATAACATTTAGTTTATTTTTGGTTCAAGTGTTAAAAAAATAAGTTAATTATATTTAATGGCGCTTTTTTTGAGAAAGGGACCTAATCATGTCCCTTTTCAGTGTCATTTCTTCTGACAACTGGAAGTCCTGGCCCTTACAGGTAACTGAAAGCAGCCTGATATCTGCAGAGGGAAAATACAGAAGAGCTCAAGCAATATGGGAGGTTTCTGGAGTGCAGTGTTCTTGAAACAGGTGGTTGAGAAGTAGATGAAGGGACCTGCTTTTTTCACAATTACAGCAAATGATGAACAGGTCAGGAATGTGAAATCTCGGGAATTCTTAACTCCAGAGAGATGATGTTGTTTGTGATCCTGAAAAGAGGATCCAGGTATAAGAGTCTGGGGGAGCTGATTCATTTCCATGGGTCAGTTTTTCCAAGCCTTTGTATGGTCCATCCCAATATATAGACAATCTAGTAAAGGTGACAAGATGTCTGCCTGTATGAATATGGATTGAGTCTTGCATATATCAACTACAATCAAATGTGGAAAAAAAAAAAAAGAAAAAAGAGTGAGAATGTGAGAGGTAGAAGCAAGAAAATAAAGAAAGAGTAGAGACACCCTCCAAGGGTGAGGTTGTTGTTAAGAAAGCCAAAACTTGTTTGGAGTTATCTCTGTCAAGGGTTCAACAAGAATATCAGCAGCAAAAGGAAGACCAGAATTATCAAGGGGCTGCTACACATTGTAGGGAACCTGATGCACCAGAACACAGAAAATACTTTAGTTTTTGCTGCTAAGATTTGTCTTCTGGGACAAATTCCTCAAATCTGTGGGAAAATCTGAAGCAAAAAAGAATTCTTCTCAGTAGAAGAGGATCAGATTTGGGAACATTTAAAGAAACTGAAAATCCACAAGTCCAAGGGACTTGGAGCTCACAAGTGCTCATGGAGCTGGAAAATGTTACTGTGAGGCCACTCTCAACTACCTTCGAAAGATCATGATAACTGCAAGAAATTCCTGTGCAATGGGGAAAAAAACAAACTTATGAAGACACATAAGAATGAAGATCAGGAAAACTACAGGCCCGTTTGCCTCGCCTGAATCCCTGGGAAGATGAGAAAGCAAATAATCCCAAAATACATTTCCAATCACATTATGGAAGATGAGGCTTTTGAGACTAGTCAACATGAATTTAAAAAAAGAAAATCAATTGCATGTATTGGGTTTTTATCTTATATAAATTACGTATCTCGTGTCAAATACTTGAATAGCCTGGTAACATTTTGCAAAGAAATCATTGGCTCTGCAGATTACAGTTGTTCATGTTCACTTCAGATTTTGACACTGTCTCACATCAAATTCTCACGAACAACTGACAAAGTCTAGTCTAGATAAGTAGGTAGTGAGACAAATTTAAAAGTAGCTCAGCTTCCAGGATCAGAGAGTGGTGATCACTCACATCCACTCCAGCTGGAGGCCAATCACTGGTGGTGTGTGCCAGGGTTTCAAACCAGGGCCAATTCTGTTCAACTCCAATATGCTTGCATATGTTACAAAAGAACACCTGCAGATAGTTGGGGTTTTGGTGGGAGCTTTTTTGGGGTGGACTTTTTGGCAGAAAAAATAGTTGATGACTGTAAATTTGGAACGATTGTTAACACACCAAAAGATCAGAATATATTTTTACAGTGGAAAACATGATACAGAAAAACAGTGAAATAGTGAAATATAATAATTTAAGGCATATGTTCATGCACATGTGTCTTGAATTGTCTTGATTTAGACAAATCTTGAGGCTAGCTATTTTAGGTTATTTCTATAATTATTTGACAGAGACAGGCACCTCTAGACTGAGATACAGAAACCCAAGGGAGTGAATTGTTTTCTAGGGGAGCCTTCCACTGACTATAAACAACATTTGAAGAGTGTGTCTAGTTATAACCAGGCCTGTTTTACAATATAAATAAAATTCATTTTGGCCATAAAGTGGAAGCTCATCAGTCGAACATTGCAAAATTTACTGATACAGTTATATTTCATATATTTCAGCAATTAAATGCAGTTAGCCCTGTGAATCCCCCCTAAACAGCTGCAGCACTTCTGATGTCTGCTGAAATCGTGAATTCTTTCCTCTTTTTTTTGGCTTAGCATCCTAATATTCATATTAAACATGCCCTGCTCAGTGATGCGAGTACACAATACTTTTTTTTTTCTCCGTCAAAACCTGTCAGCATTTGCTTGGCGATCTTTAATGGGTTCTTTGTAAATCTGTCCATAATGGGAAGTCTTCCAGCATTAGTTTCACCTCAGCAAAAATCCACAGATATGATTTAGTGAAGCAAGGCAAGGCCCAGAGAATCTTTGTAACTCCCCATAACCCAAGTCCATTCAAGGAGCAGAAAACACAATACCAGCCCTAGAAATAGCTGTGTGAGTATCAGTAGTTTTAGAATGTCACTCTGATTAAGGCGCATTGGCATAAAGAGATAATTCTAACTTATCTGGAATTCTAACTTGCCTGGAATTTTAGAGAGACAAATATAGAAACAAACGCTAAATTTTCACTCAATTGGAGGATAGTGGTGAACCACCAACATGACAAAGTCAACACAGAGACAGATTCCTGACTATACCAGTAAAGTCATTTTTTTTCCAAACTATACCAGAAATGAACCACAAATCACAGACAAGATTTTATCAGTAATATTCAGTATACATCTACATTCCCTGCTGTAACAGAATCAGGAACAAGTTTGGAAAACTTGTTATAAACAAGTCATACTTGGTTCTCAACACTGTTTAAATGTCAGCTGATTCTCCATATTTTTCCTGAAGCACTTCAGCAAGCTTTCCACAAGTTATCTCCATTCCAGTTCAGGGAACAATGCCATGCATATTCTCTCTTCATAAGGCAGTGTGTATACAATTGCACAATGTCTGTCTGATACAATTCTCCTTAATCTTAAAATATTATCTAAACTTGTATCATATTTTTGAGTACTCACATATGTCATATGCCAGTGCACAGAAGCCACACTCTCATTTTCATGCTATAAAAACTTCTCCCTATCAAATTGCAATATAATCCTTACATTATTTCAGGCACCTTGAAATTATTCTCACTAGCACTACTGTAACACATGGTAATAATTTTGCATTTTATATTTTAGGGGCACTGCCTGAGTCTGAATATGCCAAGGGCTGCTCTATGCCTATAGATGTATCCAGCCTGCCAGAGAGGAGCTATCCCTAGCATAGTAGAGATAGGAATCAAAGAGTTCTATCTGACATTAGGTCCAAGGCCTGCTCCTTGTTTTCCTTTTATTCATCAGAACAGACTCACTTAGGCTCCAGAAACATTAAATCAGATCAATAGTAAAAAAAAAAACAACAAGAAAACAAAAACACAAAGAAAAACACTGCACAAAAAGCCCACCAAACCAAACCAAAACAAAACCAAAAATTAGAAACAATCTCCCCAAAAAAACAGAAACAAAACAGCCAAAAAACCCACCCCAAACCAAAAAAAAAAAAAAAAAACCCCAAAAAAAAAACCACCAAACTCAATGAACCAACCAAAGGCAAAAACCAAAAGCCCCTAAATGAGAGGATGAGCCATTTGGATCTACTGTTTTAAGCGACAAGAAAAATGTTAAAACACATTAGTTCCCAAAGAGCACATAAATATTGCCTATAAGCATAGCTTTGGAGTAAGATCCAGAGAATCAGAATTATTTTTTTTAATTGGTCCAGTATTTTACGGCCTTTTCCGGTTGGTAGACTTCTAACATTTCTTTAGGGGTCTTTGACATACTGAGGAAAATCACGTAGGGGCTACTCTGTACATGTACTGTAAAGAGAGTTCCTCTTTTCTCTGATGCTTCTTCCAATCTCTTTCAGAGTAATCCCCAGATACACATTTCTTGGCAGACACAGGTGAAACCCCTAAACCTTTCATCGATAGAAAAATTAAGCAATCCAGAAGTAAAGTTAGGATGAGAAATAGGAAAATTATGTTATTTCCATGAGCACTGAGGCTCTGGATCTGAACACGAAGAGTAAACTGAAATTTAATATTATAAAGACTGATATGAAAAAAATATTTCACACAACCATTCACGTACCCAGGAAATGAACTGATGAGAGCATTATTGTCTTTGTGGTGCAGAGAAACTATTGAGCAAACTGCGTTCCTCTGACAAAGTCAAATAGTTTGAAAGCTCAGAAAGAGAAAATTATTTTCCTGTATTAAAAAATCAACTGTAAAATACAGTTTAAAATTATTTCTCAGACCATAATTATGACTAAAAATCTGTGTTGTCAAATCTAATTCTAGATCACTCATGCCATACTGAGATGATGCTTTGTATCTAACTGGGATTAAAAAGGAATATATTCTATAAAAACAGTGAAAAATCTTTGTCACAAAAGAAAATGCAAAACCTATGACTCATTCTAATTAAAGCAGAAACTCATATTTCTTCAAATAAATGTGAGAAATTCACTTTGCATACTCCTATAGTTTTAGGATTGTTTATTTATTTTGTAAGGGAAAATATAAGATATTAAATGCACCTTTTAAATGTTGCAGTTTTGTAATGTTGCTTAGTTCACTTAAGCATTACAGACTTTATTTTTTTATTTTTATTCTTTTGTTTGGGGGTGGTGAATAGACTTCACTGGCCCTTGACAGAGTGCAGAGCTTTAGTGTTCTTTGCTTCAGTCAGCTATACTGGAGCCCCACCACAGTCTGAGCAATCCTAGGAAACACCATAGTCTAGACTCAAAAAATTATCAATAGGGGGATGTTGCATTAGAATGAAATCATAATTAACAGTACTAAATGAAATTCAACTTTTTAAAGACAAAAATTCAAGACATTAGTCTCAAAATAGGAAGGAGGAGCCAAATTAAAAAGCATTTTGCAGAATGCAAATTATTTTCAAGAACCTAATTATGGTATTTTAATTAAAATGAAAAAATCTGCGCATTCCCCAAATGCCAATTCCCTGTAAAAATTAGGATAGGATTCATGAAGACTAATTTTAGTCTTCATCTGAGTCATTTTATGCTCCTTCAGCAGCAGATAGAACTGAGCAATGCTAGGGAGTTGTTCCTTTGATTAATTCTGAATATCTACACCACAATGAGAGCCTAAATTCTGTTACTTTTATTGTTCTCATTATTCTCATAGTCCCGTCAACCCAACCCTCTGTGTTTGAAATTTTTTTTGATCATTAAAAAGTAAGAAAATAGGAGAACAGGACCCCCCTTATTTGTAATATACTTTGTTCTAGAATTTTTGAAGAAAAACATAAATAACAGGAGATAAAAAGCATAGGAAGGATTTATTTTTTTCCTGATTCAGTTTCGTTATGACAACTTACTTTTTATCAGTAATAGTGAAACTTATAAAGGCATTTTTTGTTTAAAAGCGAGGTCTCTTCATAGAATCAGAATACATGTTGTAAGACATGACACTGTATGCAATATGACAGTTAGTAGAAATCTTTTGTAAATTTAACTTTATGACTAATTTTCTATAGAATTACACTGATCTGTGGTTACAGTTTTTCATGATAGATATGATTTGCTCTTATGAACAAGTGCAAAATTTTAGGTGGGGTTGGTTTTTTTCAGTTGTAAGGTTTTTTGTTGGGTTTTGTTTATTTTTTTTGTTTGTTTGTTGGGGTTTTTGATTGAGCTCTGAGTGTTTTCACTTCATGTTATAGCGAACAGTGAGCAGATTTTCCTGCAGGAATGAAGTTCTGAGGTTGCAGCCATGTCACAGAGCTCTTCTGGAATGCCCTGCAAGTTCACACCTGGCAGCCTCCCTCCCCAGCACCTGGCTGGCATCGTTCTGCAGAACCCCAGGAACAATTCAGCCACACCAGCACAAAATGTACAACTGTCAAAGGGGTCTCCACCCCTGTGCCCCTCCAGGATCCTTACACACCTGAAATTAGCTTCAACAGAGCCCACCATGGTCCCTCCCTGGCATACAGCACAATAACAGCAGACTGTCCTCTGAAACAAAACATTTTCTTACTCTTCACAAAACTCCCAGAGATGCTTAACTGCTTTATTCAGGGTTTTTTTAATAGGAAAGAAAATTAAAAAAGACTTTATTAATTTGTTGCTAAATTTGCAGCACTGATATGCATAATAGGAACTTTTGGCACTTAAAAATGAAAGGAAATCCTTAGCTGTTGTGTACTGACCCCAGCTAGGAGCTCAGCACCACACAGCCATTCCTTTGTCTTGACTCACGAGTTTGATCACTTCTGTTTTCCTGTTCTCCTTCTCAGTCCTGTTGGGGAGTGGAGCGAACAAGGAAAGCTCAATAAACAACAAAAAGGCAAATCAAAAACCCCACAAGCCTATGCAGTCTGGAGCAATGGATCCAGTACACTGAATTTTGCAGGTCAGCCATTGTGTAGGGCACAGTGACTTTTTAAATCGAACATCTCATATCCCTGCTGTAGACCAAATTCTACTACTTTTTGGAATAATACAATTCATCAAAATGCCTTAAAAATTTGTTTAATCAAATCAGAAATTGAGATGATACAATTTCTGAAGGATCAACCTTCCAAAGTGTTGCCAAAGAGTGATACTAGGCTGTTTTCAACATCAGAAGGCTTTGATTCACCACATACCAATTAGCTGTAAGAATCTCTACAAGCATAAAGTTGATACACATCTCTGGATGTCAGAAAATCACTCTTGTGATGCAAAGTCACTTTCTCCACTCAACAAGAGCTGCATGAGTTACAAGGGTAAAGAAGACTTCACCAGGACAACTGTGCCCAGAAAATGAAGGGTGCAGTAGCAAGTCCTTAAGATCATACTTAGTGCAGTCAATGGGAAAGTCTCTTCTAATTGCTCTTGATCCTTGGGACCTCAGAGGTCAAAGATCACTAGTTAAACAAAATACAGTCCCAGTAATACCAGTTTAAAGATTTCCAAGCATTTGTCATTCAAAAACACCATTTCATCAACATCAGTGTTTCTAAAGTGGAATGTCTACTTTGACAAATTAGGTCTGAAAACACAGCTGAGGCAATAGAACATTTGGGCAATTTTGGAACACAATGTTTAGATTTTTTCAGGTATCCTTCTGAAATTTTTTTCTATTTTAAATCACGTTTCATTATCTAACACAATCCATACTAGCATAGACTTATTTGATTTATGAGATGGCATTCTGACACTGACAGTGATTCAACCCTGTCCCTCTAACTTTCACTGCCTCCCCCACCACCCCTCACTCAATAACTTAATGAGTTCTGGGTTTTGTTATTACGTATTATTCTAAAAACATGAAGACTTGCTGTCGAAAAGAAATTCTGAACTTCAAGAAGCTTAAAACATACAACTTTATTATTGTCTTGCTGACCAGACTTTCACAGATTTTGGGATACATTGCCAGATAAATCCCTTACCTCGTGTCTCTCTGTTTTCCAGACACACCTGGGAAAGATGGTTCTGCAGCAGTGAAGTATCCAGTCTCTTACAATTTAGCCCTTTGCACTTCAATCAGAATCATGTTTTTTTACAGAAGTCTTCACCTGTAAGATGTTTACAATAACCAAGAAAGAGAATAGTGAAGCCATATAGACATTTTCACTCAAAAAGTTAAAATCTTAATATAAACTAGGAAAAAAAAATAAAAAAGAGACAGGCAGTAGGCATCTTTCCCTTGAACTTTCAGTTTGTTTGTTTTTCAAGGAAGAAGAGCAAAATCCCAGGGTAGTCCTCTGATCACTAAGCCACTGAACAAAGAATACTATTCATGTTTTCATTTAAAGGAGATAAATACTGCTTTTTCTGAGACATTAGAGAAACTCTCCTACACTTCCCACTTAAGCAACATTTTAGAGAAAATGATTGCTTTTGTTTTTTTCCCAGAGGTTTTGGGGTAATAAAAGTTTAGTTTTATTTTTTTCTCAGAATTGAAGCATTTGTCAAACCTGCAGGTTACCTGTTTCACACTGAGATGGAAACACCTCATTTTCCTGTGAGAGAATAAAATATTCTGGTATTATTTATCTCTCATGCAGAATCAGAGCACAGAAATCTCACAGGGAAACTCTCTTGGAATTTCCTACCTAACTTCATATAGGGCCTTGGATATAGATTCATATGAATTTTTTAAAAAAATATTCTACTTTTCAAATATAAACCTTTGAGGTTGTTTTTTATTTGGTTGATTGGGTTTTGTTTTTTTTTTTTTTTTGGTTGGTTGGGGGATTTAGTTGGGTTTTTGGTTGTTTGATTTGTTATTAATTGAAAGCCTCTACAGTTTTAAAGCCATAAGGCTTCCTGTTATTCCCATAACCAGCAGCACTTCCTAGGAAGACACATCCATTCCTCCCAAGCAGAGCTGATTCCCCACTGCAGCTGTGGAGGTGACCAAATACAGCTGCATTAGCACAGTTAGGCCAAGTTTTTTTGCAAAAGTCTTTGAAAACTACTTTGAAAAATTTAGTAAATCAAGTGATGAGAGATTGTTATTAAACCTCAGGTGTGACTCTGAGACCCTCTGAGGAGGAAAACTAGTGAATCAGCAGGATTTACATTAATTTATAACCACTAAAAGGGCATACAAAATCAGTGGTCTGATAATTAGCTGTGGATTCCCTGCAATATACACCAGGAGTAGCCAATATTTCAAAATAATTAATGTGAAATGAGGAAAAAAAAACCCTAATACCCAGCAAAACATATTATTTACCATTTTCTGATGCAGTTTACCCTTATGAGTATGCCAAGACTGGCTCTTTTTTCACACCCTGTACAAGATGTTCCTACCATCCCCAGTGGCACTGTCCTCTTGAAAACACACAAACATGTGACTTTGTTGGTGTCACAGATGATCAAGCACAGGCGGAGCCCTCTCCCACCAGTGAAACCAAAACCTCAAGAATAGCAGCACCAAGAATTCTCTGGACTTGTTTACAGATGGTGGGGCATCATCTGCTGTAAAAACACAATGAAACCCAGTCATTCACCAGGGTCCTTAACATCTAAACACAGGAAGCAGAGTCAGCTTCTCTGGAGAAAGGAATAGTTCAGTTGGATGTTGATGTATAGGAAATGCTGTGTGTTTTAATTCACTGGTAATTTATTATGCATTGGTCTACCCTATGGGGCAGCGATCTGGATTTGGGCCTGAGGCTACTGATGCAACAATGTTAATAAAGAGGAAATCACTACACTAATTATGATTAATACTTTCTTTCAATGCAGCATTCTACTTCATCATCTTCAGCAAAGTGTTATTTTTTAATTTAAACAAAGCACATTGCCAACAAGCTAAATGTGTCAAATTGAAGAGTTTAGTCTTCTAGTATATTTAACCTCAAGTGTATTTTTGCATCTGTTATATATTCAGTGGATGAGGGAATGTTGTTCTTTTCACAAACAGCTTTCCATAAATTTGAGCAGGGAAGCAGCTAAGCTGACACACAACTGCAATGTCACAGCACTGCAAGGAGTTTCTGGCAGCATTATCACTAGGTGTTGAAAAACTCTTCAACAGGGCTGCCTGGGATTACCTCTTTAAATTGTTGAAAGAGCGGGATTTGATGACACTTTATCAATGGGATTAAGACTCTCTTTTTCTTAGTGTCCCCCTCCTTGGGTGATTTCCCATGATAGGTACATTTCAAAGCCATGCCCATTATAGACAGGCCAACTTCCCTGCTGCTCTTCAGCACAGCTCTAGTGCTACTGACATTCAGAACCTGGAGTTTGTTACGCTGCTAAACACTGCACAGCTGATACTCTGCATGTGCCCTTCAGGCCTAAATAGCAACACTCTGCTTCACTAAACTAAGGAAAAGACTGGATGACTGTTTAGATTCAAAACAAGACGCGAATAATGAAAGATATGAGGATTAGTTAGCTAAATCTGAGTGGTACTATTAGCCCTGGATTTGGAATAAGTGACAAAGTTAAAATAATTCCCAAACTTTCCAAGTAGCTAATTTAAATAAATGAGACCCATCACTTTTTCTGCACAACCACACTACTGCTATCAGCAAACACAATGTCAGAAGGGTATTATTCAAACTGAAAACAATGAAAATACTACTTAATGAAACATTCAATTGGAAATGGACAAAAATATTTTTCCAGGAATACACTGTAACAAAACAAAACAAAACTGAAAACCAAAACCAAAAAAACAAAAAAAAACCCAAAAAAAAACCACACAAAAAAAAAAAGAAAAAAAAAAGCCAAAAAATGTAAAACTATGTCCAATTCCGAGTTCTTTACCAGGTGTACATGTGTCGTGTATATAGACCTATATATAGACCTATACATATGTCTCTGTATATGGGCCCATGAAAAGAAAATCCCAACACCACTGTTTCAAAAGAAATTAGACATATTCTTATTAATGTCATCTTTTGTTGCTTGGGACAGCAACGTGATAAAAAACTAAGTTCATTGTAAAATCATTACTTTTTTCTTCAATGAAATGACTGTAGAAAAGCACATATCTAAAACATATATATAATTTTATTCCTGTTTACAATAATGTTCAAAATGTCTCTACTGATTCACTCAAGGCTTCTCATAATCAAAGAGCTGAAGATGAGAACTAATTTCTGTTGGAAAGTTGGCAAGGACCCCTTCTGCGATCTGGCCAATGCTCTTAGAAATATATCTTACCAACATCATGTCTATCAAAAGAAGAATTGGCTCTAAATTCCTATACAGTTAAACTTTTATCTTATGACTTGTGTTGCCTGCTTGTGGTCTGGGGATCAGTTTTCCCATCATAACTGAAGGAGGTCTGCTCAAAATGTTCAATGGACTTCAGAGACTGATACTATTTAAAGGATTTTTTTATTTTCCTGCTAACTATTCAAAGACAGATAGTGCCATTTGAAATGCTATCCAGTATCTCCTTGGCCCTCAGAGGCCATTCCAGCAAGGTATAAGGATCTTCTAGGTCCTGAGTCACATTTGCAGATGTCCCAGGTGTTCTAAAGTGTTCCAGATGAAAAGAGATGCCCAAAGGGAGGGAAATGCCTGGGGGGTAGTGATAGATTGCCCACATCCAATGGAAAGGGTAGGTCACTACAATTAGGAGTTTAATCCCACCCATACACTGCTTCCTTGTGTGAATTCAGTGCAGCTGTGAATAAAGAAGAGTATTCTCACATGAGTGGTTCTGTATGGCTCCTATTTCAGTAATTACGTTTATTTCTTGATCTCAAGACACTATTTTACTTTGCGGTAAATAAAAATGGGTTTCCCCAAGTCCCTTATAGTCCATTTCCATAGCACGTTTTTGATTTGGTTCCCGAACTGTGATTGTTTATTGTGAAAGATCATAGAATTTGCAACTAGATTAAGATGAACATTTTGCAGTCATCTTCCAGTTTACCTCTTCGTTACTATTGAAAAATTACATTTTCTTCAGGCCACCTGGGTTTAGGTGCTTGTAGAATAGATTTTTTTTTCAATAGGCCAATTTCAAAGTGAAGGCTAAGTCTCCTTTGACAGTGGAGCTCCTAGATTTATACAAAAAATCTACTTTTCCACTTTTGGGACAAGAGATGTTTACAGAATGAGAGGTTAATACAGGAACAAATTCAAAGCACAGAGTGACTGCAGACAGGGAATGCCTAAAGGCTCTAAAGCTAGAAACAAGACCGTTTCTTTTCCTTTTTTTAAAAGATGGCTTTCTGAGTTTTTGAGACAGATATTTCCTGCAGCTTTCCAAACAGCTACAGGAATATGTCTAAAGATTTAGTTTTACCAGCATGTGAAAAATCTACAGTAATGCCCCTGAGATGTTGGACGTTTGAAAAGAAAGAGCAGAAAAAGCAAATCTGTGGAAAGGGAAGTTACCTGAGCTTGATTATTGACACATACAGATTCTCATGTAGCCCATGTGATTTTTTTTAAACACAAAGTGTACGTGTATTCTGCCAAAAAAATTAGGAAAAGATAATTTAAAAGAATTTATAGTATCTCGGTAATATATATTACCTTACTATTGTTCTGACATCATAGTAGTATTACACTATTTTGTATTTTTATAGTGTTGCATTGATGCATACACCAAATGTAACCGTATTGAACAAAGGATCAAAAAATATCTGCATCAAATAATGAGATTTCTTACATCATGAAATTAAAAAAAAAATTAAATACATGAAATCACCTGAAAATTAAATATAGTCCTTTGGGTTATTTTATTTTCTGGACCATAAGGACAAACAATCTTAGTAAAGAACATGTTTACTGGTAGACATGGAAGACTAGAGAGGTATAACAAATCATACCTGGAAGAGAAAAATCACTGCTAATTTACTTGTCCAGAAAGGTAATTCTAGAATGCCAGGAAGCACAAAGCACACAGTGCTCTATCTGCAGCATTGTTCAGTTTGCCTCCTGCAATTCAATCTGAGTGCAATCAATCTTGATCTGTAAAAAGAAAAGATCCATAGAGAACTGACCTAATTGGTTTCTCAATATCTCATTTCAACTTTTTTTTTTTTTTCATTTGCTGGTTTTTTGAACTTTGTTAATCTCAAGTGCTCCTATGTAAGAAAATAAAGCTTCCAAAATAATAAAGTTATTTTTCTAAAAACTCGAAGCTTAACAATATTAAATTTTGGCTTTTCTTGCTTTCTTTTTTTTCTTCCTCTCACTGGCCAGATCCATATTTTGCAGATGTCCACACTGTCTGGGGGGATTTTGGAAACAAAAAGGTTGGCAGATTACTTGTTTACCTTTTTTAAGAAAGATGAGGTCTTTCAGCAATCACCTGACTCCAACAGCTGTAGAGATTATTTTATATTCTAAATGACTCCTCACAATAAAATAATGAAAAAAGGCAGCAGTAAATGCAATTTTCAGAGCTTTTAACAGAAGTACTTGTGCATGGCTAGAGGATACCTGCCTGGGTAAATATTCTGAATTTAATCTGGCTTCACAAATAACAGGACCAGTTGATTTGATCATTGCTTAACTTGATCTTCTGTTTAATTTGATTAGAGCATTAGAGGCTAATATGTTTTCAGCTTAAAATAATTCAAGAAGTGTTTGTTTTTTGCAGTACAGCAGGACAAGGTTATAAGAATTAAAGAAACCACATTTGCAGGAAGTTAGAAATTTAGTAAGTAGGCTATTTTGGGAAGCTATATTAAACTCCATCACAGTGAAAGGACAGTTGGAAATCTGAGACCTCTCTAATGTGTACAAGGCTACACAGTTCCCATCAAAGAAATCTGAGTGATTTTATTGTGCAGATGGTAAATGTATCAGGTGCATCAACTTTGCTGTGTGACTGCAGGAAGGAAAAGCAGAATAGAAAGTGAATATACCCCTGAGAAAGATAGAGAGCAAGATCCAGAGTATAAGCACTCTGCATTCACATCAATAGGCAGTATTGCAGACTACACTAAGAACCAAAGTGTCTCAAGTTTCAGTTGTTTTGCCGATTTTCAACTGCCCTGTGGACACTCATCTTCACGTTTTTGTATTGAGAAATCCTCTGCAAGCTCCTTTCCTGGAAAAAAGGACATTTACATCCTCACAGCCATGGAACAGCTGATGAGCGAGTGAACTTCTGAGAGTCACCAAATCCCTGCTCAAAGAAGGGTCATTTTAGGGCCTCCTTTACTGCAAGAGCTCAATGCTTAATGGTCACTGTGGTGCAAACAGGACCTCCTGATCCTCTCCTCCAAGCTGACTCCAGTCAGGTCCCAGTCTGCAGTTAACCTGGTCTTGTAATTACACAGGGGGAGGAGGTGGAATTTCTCTGTGTTGAAGTTCATGAAGTTTCTTTTGGTACGTTTCTTTTGGTACATTTCTTCAGTCTGTGTTGAGAATTATCTGGGTGGCATCTCTTCCATCTCATGCAGCATCTACTTCCCCCAGTTTGATGTCATCTGTGGACTTATTTGAGGGTATGCTCTGATTCATCACCCATCATTCATGAGGGTGTTCAATAGTATTTGTCCCCAGTATCATCTCCTGGCACACGCTTAGAGACTTGCATCCAGCTGTGCCACTGATCCCCTTCTTGAGCCCAGCTGTTCAGCCACTTTTCTAATCTATTTTACTGTCCTTATAGACTGCATGCTTATCACCTTGTCTATGAGAATATCATGGATGGAAGAGTGCAAAGCTTTGCTTAAACCAAGATAAACAGGAGCTACTGGTCTTACTTCATTCGTCTTGCCAGTCACATCATCATAGAAGGTTACTGGAATTGGTCAGGCATAATCCTTGCTTGAAAATCCAGTCTGACTATTCCTATTAATTTTGCTCTGCTTAATATGCTTGGGAAAGCATTTCAGGAGAATTTACTCCATCACATTTCCAGACATGATGATGAAGCTGACTGGTCTGTAGTGTCCTTGATCTTATTTTCTCCTTACCCTCCTCAAAGATAGGTGTGACATTTGCTTTCTGTCATTGCTCAGGAATACCCTTATCCACCAAATTCTTGTGACCTTCCAAATATAATGGACAGTATCCTTACACAATTATATTAATCAAATTTCTCAGCGTTTGTGTGCAATGCATGCATACATTTAAGACAAGAACCTTAGCCTTTTTTGTCCAAGTCCAGTAAAATTACGAGGAGCAGAATATGGGCTTTAAGGTGAAGGAATGTCTTAAGTCACTGGTAAAGATGCTATCACCAAAAGTTATAGTATATGGATTATTAGATATTCAAATGAAAATTTCTTTCCATAGAATCTAATTTCTACCAAAATGAAATTAAAATAATACCACTCCCTCATGCCAAATTAATTCAATGAAAAAGTATTATTCTGATGACTTTAGATACCTTGTCTGAATATTGCCAGGGAAATTTTGAGCAGTGCCATATGGATTCACCAGAGCAGGTTTAGCTACTCATCTTTATCTAACTTTTGCAAATGCTGCTGCTTTGGAATTTATTACTGCCCAGAATAGTGAAGTCCATAAGCTTCTAAAAGAGTTGTTCTACTGTCAATATCACCAAAGAGGGTGGCCAAATCAGATCTTATCAGGTCTACAAAGGAAAAGAAACAACTCTGGGAGGAAGTGGGTGTGTTGAATGATAGAAATCATAATGTTACTATGTTCAGATACTATGCTACAGGACTAGGTAATTCCCTCTATATACATTACAGAGTTACCCCTTTCAAAGCTGATAAATAATTTAAATTCTTGAGGATGCCATGTGTTTTGGTGTTTAAAAAAAAGACAGACATTCTTGATGCATTCAACTTTATGACTATTATTAAAATCTTATTGCATTCTTAAAACTCCACTTTTACAATATTAAGAAAATATCAATTTATCTGATATTAATATATCTTTAGAAGGGCTTTTTTTACATGCATACTTTGTCTGCAATTTGATGTACACTATAAAACAATGTAACAATGCTCTGGATAAACATACCATGTCTTGCAAGAAAAACTTTGCAAAGCTGGTCTTATAAAAGAAGACAGATTTTGGTATTTCTGGGCAAAAAGGATGGAATTGGAGCAAAGAAGCAATAAATGATAGAAGCGTTGTGTGGTTGAGTGAAGAAAAGATATGTGTCACAAAAATGTTTTTCCTTGTGTTTTGTGCCAGGCACATCCATAGGATTATTTTCCCATTCTGTCAATAACCTAATGCATGAATTTGTGTTTGAGGATCCAGAAAAAATCAATCTCTGCCACCTTCAAGAAACCCATCAAATCATGTGTATAGAAAAGCACTTTGAAGTCTGCAAGTGATAAATAATAATAACTTCTAGTTGTAGTGATGTTGTAGTAAAGTGAGAATAGTGTGCTTAGATCCTCATGTCATCTTTTACTTGCCTGTCCATTTTCAACAGCTTATTCAAATGAATGTGTTCTGTATTTGGTCTGTTAAAAAAGTGCCTGGAGTTTCCTTATGGAATATTACTTAACACACTTTTTTTTCAGTTGTATGAAAATTTATGACTTCTTTGTCACTCTTTACACAGGCAATTCTATCACTCTCTCTCAGTGTTTGTCCAGAGGATTGAGTAGCTTTAAAATCTCTGTTTAAACTCTGCCTTTGTGATGTCTTTGAAAAATCACTTAAAATAAGTTCTCGACTATAATTTTCATTTTTACATATGTGGGACCTTTTGCCTACTGCCTTATTGAAATCTAGGGACCAAAAAGTAGGAGTGGGAGACATTCAGTTGCAGAAATAAGAATATAATCATCTTATAGACCAAAACAGGTCAGGGCAGGGTATATCTTACCTTGGGTATAGTATCACCCATCCTTACCAGAACCTGATAACTTTCCTAAAACCTTTTCTGAAGAAAATTGACTTTGTTCCAGCCAAAACCAGCACATTGATAACATTTTTCTTGTACATTGTGTGCACTGACAAGCTTTCTAGCCTTGAGCATGCAGGAGCATGGACTATGAGCTTGAATAGGAAGTGTACAGGAGAGTTGGCAGTATATTGTGCCCACACAGTGGTGCTCAGCTGGAGAGTTTTGATTCCTATTGAAGTTCTAGGATGTCTGTGGAGGTCTTCAGGCCCTTTAGAGATCTGTTAAGCAAGTTGGCTCTTCCTGCAGGAATTATTCCTTCTCAGTGAATGGGCAAAAGACGCTGACCTGCCTTGAGCAATTCTTTTCTGTAGTATACAGGATGCTGAGTGGCTGTGCTGTGGCTGTTCTTAGAGAGGGAATTTATTATCTTCAGCGTGGTGCCATGCAAACAAAGCAATATTGCTTTCATGCCTGGAGGAGTCTGCATGTAGTCTCTCTGCAGGTGACATGAGTTGGCTGTACCCAACTGTTCCTACAACTTTTTTATGCAAGTGGAAGGCTCTGGTTCAGAAAAAGATATTTAATTCTCTGTGGATCAGCATCTGCTGCCACAATAAGAACCTTTGAGAATACACCATCAGCCTCATGAAATTCACCAATCATACATTCCAGAAACCATGAATACTGATTCATACAAAGCCCCTGCAGTCTGCAGGCTAAAAGTATGTATGTGTTATGAGCCAATTTCATATTCTGTTCATTAAAGTCATCACCATGGTAACATATACATCACAAGTCACTACCACAGTCTCTGAAAGTTTCGAGTTCATAGCAACAAGAACATAATGCTGGAGCATCTCCCTCTAGTAGTGCTTGAAAGCTGTACATGAGGTTTACTAAGCACCTTATAAGTATTAGAGAGAAAAAAATGAATCTTTTACACCCAACTGACATAAAGAAAATCATGTTACTAATTTGTAGCCTTAATGATCTTGAATCAAATGGTGCCAAAGATTAACTTGCTCTCATGTTTTTCATCTTCTCTTTATATTTCTCCTTCATCTTGTTAAGTCAGCTATTCTTTTAAATTTCTTTTTAATATGAAATTCTGGAGAAGAAACACTGTATGCAACTTACACTAAGTAATAACGGACATGTGGGAAAGCTGTAGACAATAATGTGGTCTTCCAAAGGGACATGTAGCCACTTGTTCTAACCTTATTTCTTAATCCTCTGCAGAAAGCTCAATTTCCAGATGCAATTTCTCCAGTGACATCATTCATATCACAGTAATTTTATCTAGTTTTATCACAGGGAGAATTAGATAAAGACAGATCCTGTTAGAGTTGTACTAAATGAGAGGAAGGTATTCAGCCACAAAAAGGTGACTCAAAGTCATAACCAGGAATTTTTTCCTGGAAGACTGATGATAGCAGAAAGGTAAATTAAAAAGGATTGTATCATTTATGCATCAGCTTTCCCCTGTGTGGCTCTAGCAACCAAGACATGGCAAACTCTGGGCTTTCATGCAAATGGAACTGGTCTGCTCCTTGTAAATTAAGGGGAATGACCATCTCTGACTTTCCCTGTGCTGACAAAATGCCTGACAAAAGGGTAGATCTGGTTAACAATTTTATGTGTATATCCGTACATGGATAGACTTTCTTCTCCTCACTGACTGATCATGATAATGCTCTATTTTAGATTTTATCTTAGTACTTCAGCCCACTAAAATTGAAAAGTTATTTTGATGTCATAATCATACTTTTTTCCCTTCAAATTATCCCTTACTTTATTTCAGAACTTCGAACTTGAAGATCATTACAAACTTCAGAAACACAAGGGAACAATGCTACTACAAAAATGTTTGAATAACTAGTCACAAGGATATTTAAAGGCAGTGGAAAATGTCAAGATGGTAAATTTAACTTCCACTCTAGTAGGAGATTCAGAAAATGTTAAGGCATAACTTGAACAAGAGGGCAAGGTCTGACAACCACAGTTATAATGCCAAATCAAAATTAAGCTTTCATTGTGTGAACATGCTCAACTTGACAGGATATTATGTTGTTTCGCTTTAAAATGATACTTCACCAATAATTTCCACTGTCAATTAAATGAGAAAATATATATATTTAAAGAATGCACTGTAGGCTGCAATCACACATTCTAATATTTTCATTTGACTCATGGCTTAAATATGGAATTTTTGGAGGGTTTTTGTTTTGTGTTTTTTTTGGTGGGTTTTTTTGTTTGTTTGTTTTGGGGGTTTTTGTGGTTTGGTTTGGTTTTTTTTTTTTGTTTTTTTTTTTTTTTTTTTTTTTTTTTTTTTTTTTTTTGTGATGGGGAGGTTACAGGGATGATTTCAGTGAGAAGCTGCCAGAAACGTCCCCCATGTCTCGTAAAAACAATTCCAGCTGGATCCAGGACATATCTGTCCAAGGCTCAACGTATCAACAACCGTGGTACAACCTCTGGGATAACATATTTAAGAAGCAGAGAAAAAAAACTGGAAAAACAAATGTATCTGGAGAGAGGAGTGAAAATGTGTGAGGGTGAGGTGGTTTGTTCTTGGCTTGACACCAGTTGCCTACTAAAGGCATTCTGTCATTGTCTTCCTCAGCTGGACAGGACAGAGAAAATATTACAAAAGGAAAGATCTCTCACCAATTACTGTCATGGGCAAAAAAAAACTCCAATTGGGGAAATTATTTTAATCCATTAACAGTCAGATAGGTAGGTAATGTATCTGCAATATGTATATAGTATAATTCTTATCATTTGATCTAAACATCTTTCACTTGGGGTACCCAGTTGTGCTTTTTTTTTCTCTTCAAATAATTAAAGACATAAAGATCCTCCCTATTTTAAGATGGCTACAGAGGTCTTTTGCTGAATAATTGTGGTGGGTCTGTTGCATGTACACTGAAGGAGGGTAAAAAAAAATGAGTCTTCAACTTAAATAGGAGTTTAATCCTTCAGGTTATTGTATCATAAAATATTTTTTACGTTCCCCTCAAATGTGTGTCATTCAGTACCCAAAACACCTTACACAGACCCCTGGATCATGCTGCAGCAGAACATGCTTGTAGGTTTAATGGTGTATGTAACCATGCAAACGGTCTGCATGGCAAGTGGGTGTGGTTAGAGGAGTCCTTCAAGGTCACAGTTCCAGAATGTGCCATCCTGCCCTAGGTGGAGGGGGGCACTGTTGACTGCTATGGGCAAGAATTACTCAAATATCAGCAGAGCACCAGTGACAGCACTTATGACTTTATGTAAGAGCAGTGAGCTGATCCGATTTTCCTTGGGGATTGATACCTATTCCCAGAGGAATCCTTGAAACCTTCAGATCCTTGCTAGAAGTACATGGGAAGAAATGCTCCTTTTCTTCAAAATTTTGCTGGGAGCAGAGAGGTGATGATGTGAGTTGTCTTTAGTGTTGCAAACGGGGTTTTTTTCCCCCTTTCTGGACAGGGAGTGGCAGGCTGTTGGACAGCAGCAGACTGCAGTGGTGTAGCTTCTTAGCATGAAGATTTAGGGGTATGGTGATGCACAGAAAATACCACAAGCAGTGAAAGACAACACCAGCACTTAGAAACATTGGTATCAGCTATATAGAATTGCTGATCCAGGTATATAGTGTTGGATCAGTATAGTGCTCATCATTCAATCTGATATATGAGAAAGCAAAGGGGTTCAAGTCTCACTCAATTTTAAGACCTTGACAAAAATGTCCTTTTAAAGTTTTAAGGGGAAAAAGTGATTCTTTCATCCAAAATAAGTTGATGGCATGTAAGCATATATATACTGTCTCTAATCTGCCACCTCTATTTGAGACACTTTGAAGGAAATCTGTGACCAAGACTTCACCAGGGGCATATATAGTAGTCAACACCCGGCATTATCCTAAATATATTGGATAAAGCTTAGGCAAACACTCTCCACTGGTAACCAAAAAACAAAGAGAAGACAGTATTTTTCATGTCTACAGTCTGTTTGTAAGTTCACTAGGAGAATTTTCAAGCTCTAGTGGCAAACTGAAGCATTTGGTTCCCCTATGCTATTTAATTTTCGTATTGTTATTACACAGGAGGCATTCAGCTCCTACCTATGTGGGCCAAAAGCCTGCCACCCCTTGCCCTGTTGAAAAACCACCTTCTCTACAACAAAATGTATTGGCTTTATCTAGAACTGAAGTTCTGAGGTAGTAGACAAGCACTATATTACTTACAGAAAGTTTTAGAGTTACTTGGTAGTTGGCTTTTAAGACTGGTGGTGTATGTACATTGGGGTAGTTATATATTCTCATCCAGGTGATTAATAATACATCAGTTTAACTGCAAAGTTCTGTATATAAATGACTGCCATTGAAGCATAAATAACTGCATCATATAACTGCATGTAAAATGGATTTGTAGGACTATGAAATAAAACTGTATTAAAAAGCAGTACAAGAAATGGGACTAAACTCCCTGCTATAAGAAATACTACTAATTACTTAGATACAGTATAATTACACAAACTACAATAACTGTGTAATTACATAATAGTTGGAGTTACAGTGTTACAAATTGTGATTGCTTCTTATCATGACTCATGTTCTAGCATTTAACTTGGAATATCTTCCAAAAAAGAAGATTAATTGTAATATTTATGGACTTACAACCTATTGAAGTAGATGGAAAAGTCTTCTATTTCAATAAGTCTTAGAATGAGATAGATAGATAAAACTATAATGTGAGGAATAGTAATAGTCCTCTGAAGAAAACATGAATTGCTTCTTACATTCGTACCTAATGCTGCACTGTCACTGTGATTTCAAGAAACAGAAGTTAGAGAAAGAGACAGAAAGAGAAGAAAGATCTGGGGAGGTCATCCATTTCTGAGACTAGAGAGAATTAGGACCTAGTCCAGGCACAGATTTAGGTATTGTGTCCTCCCATCTCATTTTTTCCATTAGATTAAGCCTATGGTTCTTCCACACAGAGAGGGTTCTTGCTTTTTTTTTTTTTTTTTTTTTTTTTTTTTTTTTTTCTTCTTCTTTTTTGTTTGGGTTGAGTTTTTTGTTTTGTTGAGTTGTTTCCTTAGCTGATTGTTTGCATTGTTTTTTTTGCTGTTGTGTGGGGGTTTTTTGTTTGGTTTTTTGTTTGTTTGTTTTTTCTTTAATGCCAGATACCTACATGATATCTGAGCTGAATTTATTGGAGTTTTCTTGCTCAGTCATATTTTATTCCTGTTTGTCTTACTAGGTTTCTATTACAAATAATCACTCATGTGAACAACATAGAAGAACTACACTGGGCTTGTGGAAGCAGGAAATTATTCACTGCAGCTACCTACTTCATGTGGTATAAAGAAATATTACTAAGATGATCTGAGAAGTGTTGTATCTTTTGTGTACCATTAAAAGTAATTAACTAAGTGTTGATATGCCTGTCCTTTATACAAATGCAGTGTTTGATTATACAGACAGTTTTTTGACATCCCACCATCCAACACTCTGCTGACAAAACACTTGGAATTTCCTCTGCTTCCAGGGGTTTTTGGAACTCCGTTGGTGCACAAATTGCTTATCTTAGGGACTGAACAAAGAGTGCTGAACACCAGAGAAAGGAGGCACTGAAAGATCTTTTCTGTAGGAGTAACAGTCTTCAGTGCAGTAGGTAAGATATCTTCATTTTCGTCATCATCTTCCTCACCCCTAATTTTTGCTGGTGAATCCAATTTGAAAGAGCAGTTGGAGAATTTAATCTCATATATTCAGAAATTAAATATTCCAGTATTTACAAGACAAAATATTCCCCTTTTGGCTTGCCTGCTGGTCATCTAATCTTTTCATCTCCTGAAGAACTTTGGTGGAGTTCTAACTTTGCTGATTTTTTACTTATAGAGGAGCCAAGACATCAGTGAAATTTTACGACTTATAACAAATATCTGGCATTCTACAACCAGATAATATTGTGTATTGTTGGGCACAATAAACAAAAGAGAAAGTCCTGTTGTTATGGCATACATCCTCCTGAGAGAAGATCAATCTTCATATGTGTCTGCTATGGCATTGACAGATAACCTTATGTGTCTTTCATGTCTGAGCATTCTCACAGCTCTGAGCTGTCTTTTCTGCTCCTCTTTCCTGCTAAAATCTCCTTGCAGAAGAAGCAGAGGCAGAACAGAGTGCAAGTCTATCTCTTAGCCAACCAAGCTCAATCCCCTGTATTTAAAATGTCAGTTAACTGGGTTTGGCATTGTACAAAGAACAAAGGGAGAGTCATAGACATTTTTCGCACTCTCTCATTTGCAAGGAAGTGCTGACCCCTGGAAGAGGCACAGGAACTTAGGAGAACTCATCACAAAAATGACCAACCAATCTCTTTAAACATGTAAGACAAATCCTCCTTACCTTATCTATGTAAGCTATCCAAATTAATTACCACAGTGCCAGCTCGTAATGACTTAAGAACAATTTTTTCTCACCTTCTAGTAACCTTTCCATGTTTATGAACGTTTTGGATTAGAAATGGCAAGGACATCAGGTGTAAAGTATGTTCAAAGTTGTCACTATACTATAGTGCTGATCACAAGATAGCAACAGGATGAAAAGATGGTACCAGTTATAATGAAATGAATTGTTATCTTTAAAATTACTAGGGAATTTAATAACAATATAATAATAATTACAATCTTGGAAGAAACTACAGAAGCATTTCAAATTTCTGAATTTAAACCCCTTGCCAAAGATCAATGAAAACGTATGCTAACATTTAGCAATTAATTATTGATAATTCAATTTAACTCACTCTCTGTGCTGTTTACTGAAATTAAAGTAATTTAGTAATCAATAATCATCCTTATAAAACAAGGATAAAACTTTGATAACAATAGTGCAGATCAATAAATTAGCTCATCTAATAGAACCTAATATATTATTTCAGCACTCCATCTAAAGAAATAGTGGGCACTAATTTCACTGAAGCAGCCATGAGGAATATGGATCCTTTGCACAATTTCCATCTTGAAAACTAAAAAAAAAAATTCCCAGTGATGATGGATTTCTTCATAGCAAGTTTTCAACTATGTGAGAAAACATAAGTGTTCTTCTTACCTTGAGCAAAGATGGACTCAATAAATAAAATAATCTTTCCTTGCTAGCAGTACAAAGCAGTTCCTTAAACATTTTTTCTTGCAAAAGCATTCTTCCAGCCTCAGCCCAGACTCATGCTATGATAATTTATTTAGTTGTCTTGGATTTTCTTGCTGTTCCTAATCCATATGCCTTTTCTGTCACTTCTTTCTTCTAGGCACACAAATTTATTGAGCAGCACTGTCTTCTGAAAGCCAGCACTTCTAACAATGTATTTTCCGACATCAGAGTATCTATGGGATCTAGAGGTAAGGGTCATATATCTCTCTAGTCTTAAAAATGTTAAGTTCCATTCTTCCACCTAGCCCCAAAGACCCTAAATTACATAAGATACTCTCTTTCTAATTATAGTACATACTCCACAACTTTAGTGATGTTTTCAAGCACTCCTGGCATAGTAGGGTAACATTTCACTATGCTGTTTTTCATTACTGCTCTCTATCCAATCATATCTATAATAAAAGAATATAAAAATGGGCAGATGTAGTTTGTACATTTCAATTCCTAACATAAGTTTTGTAATCCTTAATTTTTTTCTTCAAGATTTTAGTACTGCAGATGGTTGAATATATTGCTAACTGGGACCAAGACTAACCTAGCTGGACAGGATGTAAGGAACTACTGGGTATGACATAAGAAGTCGCTGGACATGACAGACAACAGTAAAATAGGCTGATAAAGATTAAGGATATCTCCTTGACATATGGCCAGATTTAACAGGTGGTTAAGGGGAACGTATAAGAGGAGTGACCAAACTTCACAAATAATGGATAGGGGTACTGCAGAACTTTTGGCTAATAGAATTTGCATTGTTAGGAACATATCTCAGTAATACCAAATTTGAACATGTAGCAAGACTAGGACTAAAAAATACTTATATTTTCACTGATTTTTTTGGAGAGGAACTGACATAGAGAATGTGTGGCAATACAGATGAAGACAGAAAATAGGACCAAGAAACAGAAAAAGGGATAGTAAGGCAGGCAAGTTTGAAGACTGGTTCTTTCTGTACGTAGCTGCCAGCAGCCCTGTGCTTGATCATTACCACTTAAAGCAAGATAATAAAACTCACCTTTCATTCTCTTATATCAATCATGTCCAAACTATTTCTTTTGTCAGGAGCATAGGGAAGGGAATGGGAGCACCTTTTCCTGAAATCAAGAGTGCCCTTAGGACAGGTAGATTGAGCACACTAGTATCACTATGCCAGTGCTCTTTCCAAACCTGGTGGCATCAGTGTCTCTGAAAACATCCTAACAAATACACTTAATTTCTTATGCAGACAGGGAAAAGCTTCTAGTGAAGAGAGCAGGCCAATGATATACTGCCGTAAGGAATAGTACTCTGTGGTGGGTTGTTCCTGGCTGGATGCCAGGTGCCTACCATAGCAGCTCTATCATTTCCCTCCTCAGCTGAGCTTGAAAGGGAAAATGAATGGCTCATGGGTTTAGATAAGGACAGAGAGAGATCACTCAGCAATTACTGTCATGAAAAAAACAGACTCAGGTTTGGGAAATTAGCTTAATTTATTGCAAATCAAATCAGAGTAGTGTAATGCGAAATTAAAACTAATTCTTAAAACACCTTTCCATCACCTCTCCAGTCTTCCAGGACTCAACTTTGGATTTCTCTGCTTCATCTCATTCAGCAGCACAGGGAATCAGGGAATATTGCCTGCAGACAGTTCATCACATGGTGTCTCTGACACTCCTTCCCTCTTGAGGAAGGACTCCTCACACTCTTCGCCTCTCCAGTGTGGGATCCCTCCCACAGGAGACAAGTCCTCCACACAGTCCTTCAATGAGAGTCCTTCCCACGAGCTGCATTTGTTCACAAACTGCTCCAGTTTGTGTCCCAGCCACAGGGTACAGTCCTTCAGGAACATAGAATTACAGAATATCCTGAGCTGGAAGAGACCCATCAGGATCATGGAGTCCTACTCCTGGTTCTGCACAGAACACCCCAAGAGTCACACTATGTTCCTGTGAGCATTGTCCAAACTCTCCTTGAGCTCTGTCAGGCTGGTGCTGTGACCACTGCCCTGGGGAGCCTGTTCCAGTGCCCAACCATCCTCTGGGTGAAGAATCTTTTTCTAACATCAAACCTAAAACATTCCTAAATATAGTATCTAATCTAAACCTACCCAGCATGGTTCCCTTTTGTGGAGTCACAAGTTCTGACAGCAAACTTAGTCCAGCATGGGTTCCTATCTCCACAGGTCCTGTCAGGAGCTTACTCTAGCACAAGCATTCCATAGAGTTACAGCCTCTTTCAGGAAGCTACCAACTCCAGCATGGGTTTCCCCAGAGGCCACTCATTGGTCTCTGCATCCCCATGGACCCCCACAGGCTGCAGGGGCACAGTTCCCTCACCAGGGGCTGCACGTTGGGCTGCAGGGGAATCTCAGCTCCAGTGCCTGAAACACCTCCTGCCCCTCCTGTGCTGACCCTGGCATCTGCAGGGATATTCCTCTCACGTATCCTCATCCTTCTCCCTGGCTGCTGTAGCTCAGCTTCTTTATCCTCTTCTTAAACATGTTATCTCAGAGGCACTACCACCATGTCTGATGGCCTTGGCCTTGGCCAGTGGTTGGTCTGTCTTGGATCCAGCTGGCATTGGCCCTGTTGGACATGGAGGAAGCTTCTGGCAGCTTCTCACAGAAGCCACCCCTGTAGATCCATGGCTACAAAAACCCTGCCACGCAAACATGATGCACACTGCCAGCTCTTAAGATCTAACCAAGGGTTTCTGAGCTGAGTATCATTTTAGAAATGTCACCTTCAAGATCTGTTTTGAGAAAACTAAATGCTGAATGAAAATTTCTTCCAGGGATTGTAAATTACTCTAATTCAAAATTAATCCTCCTTCAAACAAAACTTAATTTCCATTCATCACATCTGTGGTTATAATGACATATTAAGTTATCATAGGTAAATCTTCCCCAATGAAGACTCTTGATTGGTTTTTAAATTATTGTTTTCCATAGAACATTTTGTAGATTTTAAGGAATTTATTTCAGTTTTTGTGAAATTGTCATGTAAGAGAAGGAAAGTAGAAGGACACTGATGATGAGTCACAGTCTTCCTATTTATTTAAGACTGTGGGTGAAAAAAAAAAGCATATTGCAGTAAATGCCAAAGTAAGTACTATGGAAGCCTGACTCCTGCTTGTAATGGAAATTTAAAGGATGGTGCCAGAGCAGAAACCACCATAACAAAATGCATGCACATAAACATTTAAAATTATTTGGAGGTTTTTTCAGATAAAAACACACACTAGCAGTAGGATAACAGTCTAAATAATTCGTTGCCACAGCCATTTCATTTGCTTTATCTCAAAATTTGCAACAAATACATTTATGAACTCATTCCAGCAATGTTTTATTCAGAGTCACATACAACCAGCAGGAATCACAGACTTTTAACTATTCATGCATTATAGGATGGCATTCAGCACACATCTCCTTGCTTGTTTGACTGAACCTTTGTGTGTTGAAATATTCCTGGCAAATCTGAGGAAAGTGGTACCATAATGAGGTCTTCAAACAAGACGACTCCTGTTTATAGTCTAGTAAAGCAGAGTAAATTGAGAGCAATGTCTTTCCATGAGAGAGCTTGAGTGCTGTTGAAAGGAGGACTGGAAAACAAGCACGACAACACTAAGAGCTATGTTCACAAAAGGGTTTGCATCACACAAGTTTAATATTTAGTTGTGTTCATACCCTGGCTGATAAACATCAAAGGCTAGATTACTCCCATAAATCAGCAAAAAATAATAGTTTTCCAGAGGTTCCTTAACTGTACTTTTAGAAAACAGTAGAGAAGGAAAAGAAAGTTAGTTTGGTCTATTTTTTGACTGGAATGCTTCTGATAAGTGCCTCACCATGAACCAGTCTCCCTGCAAGGTGTTCAAACTCTACTGATGTATACTTAGAACACCTTTCTTGCTGGAGCATAGTCCCCTCATCTTTTCACTTGAATGGTCTGTGTACAAAAACACATTGTGATTCATAGCCCACATGGAGTCTCTCTCCTGTTTTCCCACATTCTATTTCTAATTTTCCTGTAGAACAGAATGCAAAACCTTATCTCTCAATAATGGGACTTAAGCCTTGATCCCATAAAAATCTGTGGACTACTGCCCTGCTCTCTGAATAGCTAAAATTGATGCTGTTTCACTGACCTTATTGTACCTATGGATTTTGTCTATCCATGAGGTGCTAAACAATATAAATATCTAGATCTGTCTTTCCAACCTTAAAGGAGTTACTCAAAACCTCTAGGCTAAATCTTAAAAGGCTTCTGCTTACAACTTAAATGTATGAGAGAAGAGACACCTCAGAAATGAAAGATTTAACATGCAGATTGTTTTAAGGCTTGTAACATCAATCGATATTCTCCTGAAGAAAACTGAAGCTTACACACTCGAGGTGAGACTTATCTAAAGTGAGCTACTATGATGTTTAAAACAAAGAAAAAAGAAACCTTCTGCTGAATTTTCAATAGCAAAGTGTTCAGCCAGGAAATGAAACTAAAAAAAGATATTGTCAAGGCAACTTAATAAAGGAAATTTATTGTTCAAAGTCAATTCAGAACACTTGTCCACCTAATAATGATATTCCAAATTATTTTGTGAAACAAATATTCATCTAAATCAAAATAATTTTTAGACAGTCAATATCAATGAAGAAATTAATACACTGAAAAGAATAATAATGAGAACACATACAGGCCAAGGAAGATATTAACAAAATGGATAACCCAAGTAGCAATGTATTTCACATTGTGTAATAGGATTGTAGTATTCTTTTTTTGCATTTGTGCTTAAATCTGGGAGAGGGGAATGGGAGAAAAATGAGCAATGAGAATCAGAAATATGGAAAGTAAAATAATTAGACTTATTTAGATGACAATAAAGAGTGTTGAATCAGGTATGGCACAGCCTTCACCTACTAGAAAAGCTGCTGCAAAGGGGCAGGAGCAATTTGTTCTCCATCTCCAGAGAGGATAGGAGAAATGAAGATGATTGGATAGATTTATGAAGAATCTTTATAACAGTGAGGACAGTAAAGTACAACATCAGACTGTCATGAGCAGCTATGCAGTCCACATCACTGGAGCTCTCTAAGGTCTCTTTAGGAACATGTCTACAAGGAATGACAGAGGCACTGCAGATCTGGCTTTGGGACACAGTGATGGGTCAATGACCTCACTACTTGGAATCTGAGTGGGCCTGTGAGACCCACATAGTACAACAACTAATTGTAAAGTTTAGGAATGTCCAGGGGATGTTGCATTAAAAAGGGACACTTTTCATGTTTAAGAGCAAGCGGTATTCCCTGACTTATATATTAACAATTGCCAGCAATACATGTGAAAAACAGAAACAGGAAAAGATCTAATGTTCCCAACTCCTGCTGTAGTTGGTAGCAACATCCTGTTGATCTCAAGGTAAAAAAGACTAGGAACAAGAAAAGAGTAATACACCATGGACTCAAAGCTTTAAATTATTAATTTAAAATATTTCTAGTGCCTCCTAAAATGCATTCTGAAAATTCACCAAATCTTATTTTCATAGTGACAGCCTACAAGAAAGAATTCTCTGAGTGCAGTGTCGGAGCTTTAGTGAATATAGTATTGAAAACTCCAGTTGAGGGAAAATCTTTATCTCACCCACATATTTCGGAAATGCCACAGAAAATCTAAGATAGATAGCTAGAATACCCAGTTGAAGGAATAATATTTTCCTGTCATCTGATCTCAGTGTTCCCATTTCCCACTTTATCTGTATTGTTTGCCCTTCATTTAAAATCTTCAATCTCTCTTTGAACCATAGTTCTCTCTAGCCCGCTGGGCCCTGGCCCTTACGTGTAACTGCTACTGTCAAAGTGGTCATGTGCAGAGAAATACAGGGGTTTATGGAAGAATCTCACTTTTGAAATGAAGACTGAGAAATATGCACTGACAATTATAAGTAGGCAAAACAAAGCAGGGAGAGAAATCAATAAATGATGGTGAACTGGATTTTTGTCTTATGGCACTCTTCACTTTGCTGGAGAAACTCAGGTCTCTAGAGCCATTTGCAGTCCTAGACTGAGACTAATACCAGAGGAGACTCTGCCCTTCCCAAAAGCCATCTGGGAACAAAGCACACTGGGGCAACCTGTGTGCTGCAGTCTGAGAAAAAGAAAACTAACCCAAGGACCACAGCAAGCATGAACTGGAAACACTTTTTTCTCCTCTTGCTTATGCAGTCTGACTGACAAGCCAACCAAACTGGATATTATGGGTGCTAGAAAATGGAGAAAGACAGACTCTTGGATGCAGACTCTCAGTGCAGACTGGAAGGATTTATTAAAATCAGTTATAACTGCGCAAATGTGGCTATATTGATCAAAGCCCCAGCTTTCTATAAGGAAGTGTAAATACATAGAAATTGGCCAGCCCTTGCCATCAGTTAAAACTAGAAGCAAATCTATCACCTGCTTTAATCACGTAAATTTTCCACAGACCATATAATTTACTGTTACATTGTTCCAGGTTATTTATACTAGTTTATCTAAAGCATGTTTACCTGACAGGTATGCAGTTTCATTTGAAGATGAAAGAAACAAAGAAATCCATCACTTGGAGTTTTTTGTCCTCTCCACCCTTGCAAAAGCTTGATTATGCTATAGTTAAAAAAAATCTGTGTTGTATTTCTCATTTGAAATGTTCTAGCTTTCATTTTCAATGTTTTTCATTTTTGCAATAGCTTTTTTCAAAAGATTGAAGAGCCAATTAGTATCTGCTATTTTCCTCCGCTGAAAATCTTTATACACCTTAATTAAGTCACTGTTCAATCTACTTTTGATAAGTTATGCATATTGATTTCTCACTGGAAAGCATTTTCTTTTCTCATCAAAAGATTTTGCAACTCTCTCTTCAATCAGATTTTCCTTGTGAAAAAATATGGCAAGTACAGTGAAATCCAGCAAGAAGAAATTCCAGCTCTGAAACCTTATGACAAAAGTTTCCTCAGGGTTCTTCACCATCTGGGCATCTTTAGTCAACTATTTGCCATTTTTCATCTATTTCTAGCTAGGGTGGATCAAACAGTGCTCTTAAAAGTAATTTTTAATTCTGATGATCAATATTAATCAATGATCAGAGCAGTATGTGGCAATATATCACTTAATGTTCTAACTTCACAAGTAGTTGATCTATTATTAGAGGGATAATGTTTAATATCATTACTGACAATACTGCATGAGCTGGGCCACTGAATTCTTACTGTGGTGTGAGATGAGACAAATTATTTTTCTCCACCTCTTCCTTCTCTATAAGTCCTCTAAGTTAATAAAAGAAATCTTCTTCAAACCCTGCATGACAATGTCACAAGAATGGTAATTTTTATTCTTGGAGGATTAAAAAGGGTATTTATGCTATTTCACTATATTTTATGTTATTTAGCCTGTTTAGGTTCCTAATGAACACTATTTAGTGCAGGAACTTAACTTCAGTGTCAGAGATTAAGGCTTTCTGAGAAAGGAAGATGTTAACTAGGAAATATCCTAAGTGTTATTTAATATGCCTACTCTTTTTCTGCTCACACTATCGTTCATGGAAAGCAGCAAATAGAAAAAGAGCCTCAAAAAGGAATGACATATGCTTAGGTAGATTCTCAAAAAAAAAAAAAAAAGTTATCACACCATACAAACTTTCTACAATTAGAAAGTTTGAACAGCCTCTTTTACTTTTGCACCCATCAAGATAATTTTTCAAGGAACATTTTACCTGCAACTCTGAACTCCATTTTGCTCTTTGGGATTCAATCTGATGAAAAAATGATAAAAAAATGGAGGTATTTAGTACCTGGAAAAAGGTTCATTATGAGATTAAATTATGCTGCTGGGAAGCAAAATGTCCTGCTTCTCAACTCTATGAGGTTAGAGACATCTGGACACTAAAACTACATCAGTGGAGCAAACTTGCATGGGTAAATGGGAGGATTTCATTAAAACCCCATCCTAACATAATGAACAATGAATGAAATACTCTCCTCTCAGGGACATGGTCCATGGACAAGGAGCCAGGGCCATCCCAGACATCTGCTTTGCCCTTGTTCAGCATGCCAGGCAGGGTCCTGTTGGTGCCACCGTGCTAGAACTAGTCAGCTGCTGCTGGGCCCAGAAAAGCAGAGATGAAGGTAAACAGACTGATGGAAACCAGAAGGTTACAAGGCACCATTGTCTAGAAACCAGAATTATACCAGACCACTGGTCATATATGCAAGCATTTATTCTTTGAGAACCTTTTATTCTTTGAGAACCTTTTATTCTTCAAAAGAATATGTAATGTCTGATCACTTAATAAATTCTGAGAATCACGTTGCATGAAGTAATCAATTTTTGTCAGTAAAAAAAAAAAAATAAAATCTTTGAGGAGTCTTATCATAATGGTGTAAGAACAGGCATGATTTTGACTGTGACACAGATGACATGGGTTAAGACTGAACATCTGTGTGTCTCGTATCTGATATTACAGTAAGTCAAAGAATCCCTGCAGCATAATCAGAACAGATCTCTTGTCATTCAGATGACTACTAAAAAGTTATTCTGGAAGCATTAAAGAAAAACTGTAAATTTAGCTATAAAATAATGCTGACTGACTTAGTAAGTAAAAATTTGTACCCAGCTTTTCCAAAGTACTGATATTAAACAGCAAATTTTTTGCAATATGTTCTCATGCTTACATTTCATTAAAAGAAAGAAAGGGAAAAAAAACCAAACAAACAAACAAACAAAAAAAAACCCCACCACAATATGGAAGTACTAAGAAAACTAATAGTCTTCACTGAAACACACAATGTAGGCTTCAGTGCTGAGCTGTTAACTTACCTTAAGCACATGCTTGAAATAAAACCTTTAAATACTATCTTAAATCAATGTGTTCTTTTAAATGGAGTCTTTCAAAAACCAGTAAAAGATGTGTTGTGGTCAATACACATGGGGCACTTTATTACTCATTTCCATGTATGTTTGTATGCATTCCTCAGTGAGTTATTACTTTGTTCATTTTGTTATTTGTTTTTAGGTATAGCGTTGGTCTGGAAAGAATTCTCCTAGGACATCTGTGCAGACCTATGCTCATGCAAACAGACACACCATATATTGATCCATGCTATAAAAAAACCAGATTTCTTACTGGAAAACTATCCCAGAATATCTACCTTCCTTCACACCAAATTTCTAGTACACATACACGAAGCATGTTCAAATTGTATGATATTGATTACCTTTCTTTTCAGGGATTTATTTTAGTCTCCCATATTCCATGAAATTTCTCATCAGGTTGGTAAATTAATGATGTGGGTGTCTCCTCATGCATCATTAGGAACTCTTTTCAGTAGCTCAAGGCAATAATTAGAAAGAAACACAGGAAAAAATTCACTTATTCTCAAGCATAATGAGTCAGATATGGAGATATAGAGAACATACGCTTTCTTTTAGGATACATGACTGTTGTAAAAAATATGTGAGTCAGTCATTTCAGTTTTAATCAATATCACGTAAAGTGTAATTCTCAACCCAGAGGTTCAGCTATCCATGATCAAGCATTGGATTCCTGCAGCTGTGTGATCTTGGCTCAGCTTTACCAATGGAATTGTGACAAGGTGTGACAAGAGCACATGACCTAAATCCATGCGATATAAAAAAAGCAAAAATACAGATAGAAATGTAATAATGAAGACTCTAACAATTAACCCCTCGATTTCCCTATGAGGAGAAGGGGTTGAAGGGTGAGTGTGAAGGTGACACACCTAGATTCTCTAGGATGGCAGCTTCAAAGCATCAAGGATCAGAGCCTTTCACGGACTAACAAAGACAAACTTTCTGCCTGATTAATAGCTGAGTTGCACTGGTGTCTCTCCAGGCATGTGACTGAAAACTGGTCCTTCTGGCCTGCTTGGACCTGGCTGCCTCTTTGAATTAACTAAGAAGTTAAAAATCAACATGGCTTCTGAATCCATCCTCCTGCAGATTCTCTGTGCATTCAACAAATCTCATCTGATTTATATGACCCGGAAAGGAAGAATTACCAAGAGTCTTCACTGCTGCAACTGCTCCAAACTTTGCTGGGTCAGCACCACAGGTTAGCCACAGCTTGTCTTTATCTCACCTACCTTCTACTGAGTAGAAAATATCTCTTCACTTCTTGAGGTTTGAATGCTACATTCTCTCTGTCCATAGTAGTGATGATATAATGCAAAAACAGATGGGAAAAACTGAAGCCTATTTCTTGTCCTTTTGAAGCAAAGAGGCAAATATTCAGGTAAGAAGTGAGACTTCAGGTGGGAACCCAAATTTCTCCTTTACTTCAGCACTTTTTTCCTGTGGACCACTTCTCACTTTACAGCTTCTATAAGCCCACTCAATGTTAGTACTTTGTGAGCAGAGAACAAGATGTGATACCTGAAGTTCTGAGTTTGCCCCTTTTTTTCCTAATGCCTTGAACAATTTCTGATTGTGATATGTCAGCATTCTCCTAAAAGAGATAGAACGGGAAAAGAATGGGTTTTAATTCAAAACATGATCCTATTGAACACATCGCAGTAGATGACCACAGACATTATTGGCAAAATCTTATTTGTTAGAGCTTAATCTCTGATTAACAGCTTTCCCTGGCTCAATTTTGCATTCATGTGGGGTCATTCTGCTGAGATGAAAAGTGCATTTAAAGCTCTTTTTCATTCTTTTCTGAGCAAAACATGACATAGATACCAAGTCCATTACAGTCTAATAGAAATAGCTTGACAATCACCAAACTCATTTAACTGTGCACATTTTCTGTGTATGTTTTCAGCCTTTTGTGACCTGTTTACAAGGCTCAAGGTAGGATGATGCATGCAAAGCCTAAGCATTTACAAAAAGAGTAATAATATAAATTTATTGAATTTCCAGTTTTTACCCTTAGAGAAATAGGCTGTACAATCCCTATGCTGCATTTTATTTGAGAGTCATGAAGACTTACTATGAATCAAATTTTAGAGGATATTTTTGATATAGGGATATATTATATGCCCCGTTTTATGGATGTGCAAATAGACCTGGGAAAGTAATATGATTTCTCAAGTGCCACAGTGCCAAGTAGGATTTCCCTCATCTAATACTATCTGCCTGTGGGTCAAGTCTAGCCAGATTGTCTCTGTGACCTTTAATGCTGAAAGGAAGACACATTTGTCCCAAGAATGATGCACCTCACCTCTCTCCCACCTTATTTCTACCTTAAACATTTATCTTAGGCTGACACAGATCACCTGATGGATGAAGTCACCCCTTTCCATTTGCTACAGAAGGAACTTCGATGGCTAGCTCAGACTTGACAGCTTTTAGACAGATAAGGTTAGACAGCTATATTATTAGTATTAGGTGATATGGAGACCACCTTTAGTGATAGAAGCTGAACTCATCAGTTTCTTTCCTTGTCTTGATTTGCAATATCTGGATTGAATATATTATAGGTCTGTGGCATTTACTACTTTTTACAATGCGTTACCTTCCTCGTTTATGCAAAGACTGTTACAGCAACCTCAAAACCCAACCAAATACCCATTCCTGCAAATTATTACAGGATTTCTTCAGCAAAATTGAAAGGTATCCTGATTTACACTTCTTGAGCATCTTGTCCTTTTAGAATAACTACCAACAACAAGGGAATCAATACAAACTATTTTCTTGAGTAAAACTTCTTGAGTACTGTGACTGTGGTCCTTTAAATGTTAAGTTCCCTGGGCCTGAAGCAGTCATGCACCTGTAAACAAGACTGAAAATATACCACAAAAACTTTCGGGATCTCTCTATCTATTTATAGTTTGGGGTTGGGTCTGGGTTTGTTGGTTTTGTTGACTTTTTTTTGATCGAGTAGTAATATTAGTAGGTGCCTGCAGGGATTTTCTTTTAACATCTCTATGCTCCACAAAAGAAAGAAGCAGAAATAACAATAAAAATTTGGGGGGAAAAAAAAAAAAACAAACAAAAAAACCCCAAAAAAACCCCCAAAAAACCCCATAGGACTTTAAATGGCACTATTTTCTCATTTAGGCATCAGACCCTGACACGATGTAACTATATACAGAGACATATCCATGTTTGATCCTCTGTGCCTAATTCCTCTTCAGGAGACAGATCACTAAGGAAATTATTCAAAATTATTTGTAGAGAATGCAGACATTAGTCAGAGACTGAATTCTCAAAAAAGAATGAAGTTTCATAGGGATAAAAAACTCCAGACATAGTCACACAATTGCTGAAATTTAAGAGAAAGTTATTTCTGTGGCTTAGGAGTGGACCCTTCTACTGTGAGTAACACTGTGATACTCAAGAAAATGAGGTATATAAAGGATGACAGTGCTCCTGCAGATCACAGAAGCAAGTCATGAAGGATTTTTCTGTCTGTTAGAAATAAGCTGGGGCTTAGAAATTACTTGAGTGGTTTGACCTCTCTGACACTGTGACCCAGAGAAGTTGAGAATAATTTTGGAAAACTTCCAGCTATTATTTAGCTTTGGGAAGCTTCAGTAAGTGCTTAAATAGTAAGGAGTAAAGGCAAACCAAGATTTACTCAGTGCCCACTACCCATTTCATACTCGCAACACCACTAAAAGACCAGTGGCAAACTATCTCTGTCCTGGGGCAAGATGAAAAAAAAAAAAAAATAAATGGCACGTGGCTACTACCAGCATCTGTTTTGGTTGGTTCTGGCTCTTGAGTAAAGCCATACTGGCTTTTCTAAATAGCAATCAAGTGATTAACTCTGCAGTGGCTGTTACTTTCAGAAAATTGTAATGGCAACAGCTTCAGTCAAGGCACTGTAGTCTCTGTAGTGTCTCTGATTTTCTCTGCAAATGTAACTGAGAGTAAAAGATCTGCTTCCCTTTTTGTCATTTTCATTAAGTATTCCTTCAACTAAAAGGAGAAATATGAGAGACCTGTTTGGCAAAGTACTGATAGCAGTAGAAGTATTTTTTTTTCTCATATATAAAATGAATAGTTTTCAAAAGCCTTTCAAAAGATAGATTTTTCTTGCTAACATGTACTTTCATGTCAGGGATGCTATCATGTTCTCAAGGTCAGTTTCTCCCATTTATGAGTCCTTTGCCATTTTCCCCTCAGAACCAGACAAGCTATTTATTTTACCAGATGGATGGTTAAGGGGACAGGGCAGTTTTCATCCATGGCCAGAGACTCCACTACCCTTCCTCCCTTGCTCTCTTTCCCGTGAGGTGACACTGTTAGAGCACAGACTGCATCCTGTGACTATTTTATACACATGTCATAATACTTTGTAGTAACGTTTTGTGAAGTTCCAAAAAAAGAATATGCAGCCAAATTTTACACTACAAATTCAGTATAAAAAAAGAGGACTGGCTCTATTTTCCCCCACATTTTCTTAGGTAATACAGTCCAGGTGGTCAACCAGATATATATACAAGCCGTATTTAAACATTAATATGTTACATCCTTCAGAAGATTAAAATTACAGTAAATGAGCCAAATTTTGATCACCTTTTTTCCACTGTTCCCTTTTGAGCATTCTGTCACCTAAAGTGTCAATACGGTAAAAACATCATGTACAGATAAATCTGGAGCCTCCTCCTCCTCAGGACTGAAAGTGTGATAGAAATGGTTCTGTCTTGAATTTATCATCTCTGTCTCATATTAGATGAAGAGTTTATTGTTAATACAATAAGCATGGCAAAGCATGCTACACACTTGGGCTCACACTGTAAGAGAGAGATGATATATTTGTAGAGATCTACTTTTGTGGAAGTGATCTTCTCTAAGGCTGTTAAACTAAACTTTTAGATAGGCTATTATGAAAAATTTCTTCTTTGAGAGGGCTTTGAACATTGGAAGCTGTTGCCCAGGAAAGTGGTTGTGCCACCACGTCTGGAGGTATTTTAAAAGAAGTATTTATGCAGCACTTAGGGATATGATTTAGTGATAGAGTTGATAGTGTCAGAGTAACAATTGGTCTTGATCTTAAAGCTTTTTTCCAACCTAAATGGTTCTTTGACTTTATACCAAGCAGTGTCATCCAGCATCCCAAAAATCCTTTGCCCACTTCCAGCAGCCACTACCAACAATAGCACTATGGTCCCTTTGTACACCTTCCGAAGTATGTAGGTGTGCTCATGTGTGGATTTGAGCCTGCCATCAGGAATCCTAACTTTAGTTATGAACTTTTTGTCATGGCTTAACTCCAGCTAATCCCATACACCCTCTACCACTCCTCCCCACAGTGGTACAAGAACAGGATCAGAAGGCTAAAAGTAAGAAAAATCATAGGCTTAGATAAAGACAGCCTAATGGTAAAGCAAAAGCCACATACACAAGCAAAGAAAAAAGAGAAATTCATTCACTGCTTCCCATGGGCAGGCAGGTGTTCAACGAACCCAAGAGCAGAGCATCATGCATAAATGTGACTTGAGTAGACTCACCATCTCTCCAAATGAACTGTGAACATCCCTCTTCTTCCCCAAATTTATATGCTGATCAAGATGACATATGGTCTGGGATATTCTTTTGATCAGCTGGGGTCAGCTGTCCTGGCTGTCCCCCCCACTGCATGTTAACTTCTCACAAATGAAATATTGTCTTCAACCCAAAGGAAATATCAGAGGAGGTGGAGGACATTAAAATGATAGCAATACCCAGGAAGGGACTATATCCACAGAAGTATAATTTTTGACTCTCTCTTCATTTTTCATCCCAACCCAACTTCTCAGCTTGAAATTGCCATTAACTTATTTTGTGAATTTTTTTGTAAAAACATGAAAAGATATCTAAATTTTCAAACATCCAACTGGAGTGACATAAATGGAGAAGATGATTTTAAATTTGTATATGGAGAATGAAGGACTTACATGCTCTTTTTTAATATATGAACTCTAGTTAGTACTCACTTCCTACTCTTAGACATTTGAATTTGAACTACCTCTAGTACAAAAAAAAAAAAAATCAAAAAGCAACAGCAAAGAAGACCCTACCACAATATCTTTGCTTATATCAGTAACTATTCAGGGAATGTGGAACATGCAACTATGTGTGCAAAATTACATGATGATATAAGGATGTTCTGTGGTTGAGTAAACAGACTTGATTAACTGCTTCATTAGAGCTCAAGAAAACACATTTATGTCTGAATGAGGAAGTTCCATTATACTACAAAAATATTTTGGGTTCAGACACATAAAATCTATCTCAGAAAATAAAGATGCAGATATAACTCTTTGGTTGGGTTGTTTTGAGCTTGTTGCCTTCCTAGCACATAATAGACTATAACTCGGTTGATGTGAAAAGAACCTGTTTGCCTAAATACTCCTAAAATAATTTGAAGTTTTGCAATAACAACATTTTTGAAAGGTATTGTTTGATTGATGCTCTACAAATGGATTGAAAAACATGTATATTCTTCATGTTTCAATCACAGCCTAGGAGTAGATATCTAATTTTTACTTAGCTTAAACTGTATCTATCAATAACTTGATAACCTCACAATAACTTTTGCAAAAGTGATGAAAAAATACGTTTTTCTGCAAACATTTTACTTATTCTGAATGTTTTTTTAAATCTGTTGTGAATATACAAATTTTTAAAAAATCTGTTCTATTTTATTATACCATTTTATTGCAATAAAGAGAAGGTTCACTAATTAGACCAGTGAGATTCACAGCAAATTCTGCTAGAATTTATTGTATTCTTAAAAGTCTCTGAAAACAGTAGAAAGCACATGCCAGCAATGAATCCTAAAAAAAGATGGCCAGATAGACAGTAACTCCTATAGTAAAAGTCTGAGATTATCTAGTTTCTGTTTTGCAGAACTTGTACAGGCTGTTCTTATATCATTCTAATTTCTTCATAGATATGTTCTTCAGAATCAAGTCAGGAGCCTTAGAGAATCTGTACAGAATAAATTAATTGTACTTGCTTTATCTACCAATCATACTTCTCCAAAGATTTTTCTCTAATTTTTTTTCCAAATTAATTATATTGATTCTTTAACCTTTTAATACATAAGATATTTATCAATTTTCTCTGTGAACTAACATTATGATGGCGAACCTGGAACTGAGAAAAGTTGATCAATTTAGCCTCTTTAAAACAAATTGTGAAGCATTTACTTCTTTCAGAACATTGGAGCTTTTATATCACTTCAAGGCTTTTTGAAAAATCAACACCAGCAGCCCAGAGAGATCCTTAGCCATATCTTTTAAATTATTAGTCATAAATTACATGAGAACCCTTTCATTGCTTTCCTCATCTCTCCATGTGACAATATTCAGATGCATGTTTGTTCTTCAACCAGAACCAATGTATTGAACATATAGTCATTTACCAGTAATTCTACATAGAATATCAAGATAAAGACCACTTTTTTTCTTTAATTATACCTTGTTCTACTGGGATCTATATGAAAGTATCTCATCATGTTATTACTGCTTCTAATAGACATAAACTAGTCCTGTATAGCATGGATTTCCATACTTTTTTTTATAAATCCTATCATATAAGAAATATTTAATAACTTTTTTGTTGTTTTGTGGAATGTAACTGCTCTCTTTTACATAATATCTAACCAGTTCTTTCTCCACAGTAATTGTAGCTTTTCTTGTACTCACCAAAGTATTCTTAAATAACTCCTTGTTACCCCTCATATTTTGCATTATTTATTTTTTTCTCCCATTTTTATGCTTTCTGCCTACAATTGTATTTAACCTGCAATTTTCACAGCTACTTGAAAAGAGTGTTGCCTATAATATTTCTGAATAAAGACAATGAATTAATATAATACATTGGTAAATACTTAAAATATATGGGAAGAGTTATAAATATGTTATAGTAGAAGGCTTCAATATCATTGTCAAAGATTTTTTTCTGTCTTTCTTTTCAAACATTGAAATTCCTGTAAGACTACATTGAAAAAATCATAGAGATAACAAGGGTAAAGGTATTTGATAGCCTACCTGAGTGCCTGAATATACCTTGTCTGTGGTTTAGGCACACTTGTAGCACTGTTTTTGTGCATAGTTAGTGTTAAGAATTTCTGCCTTGCTGAATTCTTCATAAATAATCATATGCCTAGTACTACATCCTGCTGCAGCAGGGAAACAGGAAAAGTGTACATGTATAATCACTTAGAAATATAGCTGAATACTTTAGTAGGAACTTAAAAAATCTTTCAAAACTTCAGTCAGTATTGAGCCTTGCATAAATATCCAAGTATTTTCTCAGACCTCATATCTCTCTGAGGTATTTTATAAATGAAAACACAAAATATAAAATAAGCTTATCTGGAGAAGGTATCTTTCCTTCTTTTGTGTTCTGTGCATAAAAGAAAGCTGAGGTCCTGTTTCAGCATCTTATCTGTTAAAATGGGGTTTTTTACTTCATACAGCACAATAGTGCATGTGCCAAATCTGTTTCAAATGCACACGTTTAAAAGTAATGGAATAAATAGCATAACTACATTCATGATCTAATCCTTATTCCTGCAGTCAGCAGGAATATTTTGCTTTTGCCCTTGGCCTCTTAATCCATTCCACTAATTAGGTTTTTTTACCCTATAAACCCCTATAGTATGTACCTACTGTGTGCATGCTCTGTCCTCTAATCACCAAACACTCCATTTTCCACACAGATGGTTACTACTATCTCTTCCTTTTATCTTGGCTTATTATGTTGACTTTTCATCAGTGGATTTTTCCTATTAATCTTGTTCATTTTTTTTAAAGCAAGGCCTGCATGGTTTTCTCTTTTTTTAAGAAATGCATTTGATGACACAATGGTGTGTATGAATGGCATTGAATTCTAAGTCAGATCATCCAAAGCCTTTTGGTTATCTATTGAGGTTCAAGAAAAGGCTTTAAATAATGCTTTGAGTGAGGGGCAACACAGAGTAGATAGCTAATAACTCAAGCTAAGGATAAAATTCTGCATTAGGTTCTCTGAAATGAGACTTTCCCAGAAAGAGCTATTGTTTTCAAAACTAGCCAAAAGCACAAATTCAGGAATGTTGCAGTTCTGTACAAGACAACTCAGTATTTTTGTAGAAATTCTGTCTTACAGCCAGCCATGCCTACAGGCTACACAAAATTTAGTTTATTTATGCCAATATCTCTGCTTGCTTCTATGCTTGGAGCCTAGCTGTGATGGGGTTCACACAGCTATGGGGTGTGAGAGACACATTCTCTTTTTTACAGGTTTTATTCCTACCATTTTTCTTATCATGTGAAATACCAGATTTCAAATTCTTTGAGCCATACTAATATCTTTTTTGTTTTTACTGGGAAGGCTTGTTGGATAGATCAGTGCTAGAGAAGTGGTTAAGGTTTGTTCGACATTCTCTCCTGGCACCTTAGCTAGACCCAACCCTCTTTCAGTACAGACCTTGCTCAGCTGAATCACATCTACCCCACAGACTAAATCACAGACTATTTGCCCTGCCTTATCTCAGGGATAGCAAAACATTGCAATGACTACAAAATGCTATAAAGGCAGAAAAAGGAGGAATGTAAACTGATCAGGTTTTTTACACTTTGTTACCTCCTTTTGGTGAAGCAAGCTTTGTAATCTTTTATCCATCAACTATAGTACTTCGACCTGTTTGTTTAAAAACAAACTAGTGGATTTAAACAAAACATGAGGAGGAAAGAAGGCCTGCAGATTAAATTGACAGAGTATTATAAAAAAAGTAAAATAATAAAAGAAAATAATAACAATTAAAACCCCCAATTTAACTTCTGGATATTAATTATTTCCCATTTGGTACCTTCTGGAATATAATCCTCCACCTGTTCCATCAATATATATATTTCAAACATGTTGTGACTCCTAAATGAACTTAATAGCCCTTGTACCTGGCCTTCCTTAATGATTAATAATGATCTTATGAACTCATCTCTATTTTATGATGAACTTAAATAATCTGTTAATTTAATAAAACACGTTTTCGCAGAATCACACTCATGAGTCCCAGCGTACACTATGGCCTGGAATCAGTCCTCTCTAGCTGCAGGACATGGCATTTCCCCTCACTGAACTTCAGATATCTAGGACCAACTTTCCTTAGTAAATGACTCATCAAGTGAAGGGCCACTCTGTTCAGCTTGATATCTGCTAAAGGATTTAATGAAATTCACTTGGGAAATACCTCACTCTTCTTGAATAAGTATAGAAAATTATCTTGGTATCCATAAATGACTTTTAAATAACTAAGGGTATCTGGGCTGAAATCTAGAGTTACTCTGCATTTTTGGTTTCATTACACTTTCCTCATATGTATTGTACATTGTATTCACTATAACTTTAAATAAATCATTTTTGCCATTGTACCCTCTGCCACATGCCATGAACTTCAGTCATCCATCAACAAGCTTCAAATCACTCAGGAGGATGAATTTCATTTAAGATAGTGAATAATCTTTCCATATCCGTGCCCAAACCCCATTTTTCTGCTCTCATTGAAGGTTGGATCTGCTTGTAGTCAACTAGATACCCAATGTAATTGAGCCCATCTAGCTGGCAGATCCTATGGACACAGACAAGGAAATCTTTTTCTAATGAAGATAAATCCGGTGTCAGGCAGGATTCTGCTAGCACAGAAGTGATGATCTGATTGAGTCAGTTGTAAGAATGTGAGATTTTTAGGAAGTGAATAGAGATGAATTTCTTTTCATTTGAAAAAGATTGGCAGGTTTACTACAAGTTATGATCCTGTTTGAGGAAAGCAAAGCCTAAGGATTGGCCTTCCTAAAGGACAGGATCACAGCTATGTGATCTGTGAAAATCACTTGAAGAATTACCCAGGCTTCAGAACCTTCATTCTGACTGAGATGTGAAAACAGACTTAAATTCAAATCAGACAAAGCTAATTAAGAGTATGCTATTATTTCACTTCTTATGTTTCCTAGTAAATCACTTCATAAAGTTTGCATTTCAGTAAGTAATATTGCTTTCAGTTTTACTATAATGTTTTTTCTACTTTTCATAATGGTTTGAGGAAAGATGTCAAACAACAGGTATCCCAAGGGCTAGGCAAGACATTTTAAGGCTCATCTATTGCCAAGCAATGACACTTCACAAATAAGACAAAGATCTCAAAGATTTGCAGAGCACTTCCTTACCGAGCTGCAAGAGCACGCTTGAAGCCTCTTATTGCCAGAATGCATTTGGCAGACAACAGAAAATAAAGCGAGAGCCTTAGATCCACTGGCACTCTCAGGATTCATCCTAGACAAAAGTGGCAAACCTGTTTGTGCTAGATTCACAAGGTGATTTTAGGCTCAGCACTTCACTTTCCAACTTGCAGGCAATTTGTCAAAGAGACATTGTAAACCCAAGGCGGTACGTGGTAACTCTACTGAGACAGAAGAGAAATCAACAATGAATCTAATCTTACGAAAAAGGCATGTCTGCAAGGTAAGTTAGCTAAAGCAGATCAGAGAAAAGTGATCTCTGACTCACAAAGATTGGAATGAACATACGTTCAAGATTTTTTAGAAAAAACATACAGAAGGCACTCACACTCAACTCCTTTCCTTTCTGACCATTCACCTGGTATCTGACATACATGCAATGACAAGGGAAGGTTTATACTGAGCATTAGAAAAAATTTCCTCACCAAAAAAGTTGTCAATCCCTGGAACAGGCCACCCAGGGAAGTGGTGGAGTCACCTTCCCTTGAACTATTTAAGAGACATGTAGATGTGGCAGTTGGGGACATGGTGGACTTGGCAGCACTGGGTTAACAGCTGGACTCAATGATCTTGAAGGTGTTCTGCAATGTAAATTGTCCTGTGAATCTATGAAGTAAGAGAACTCTCTTCATCTCAAAGGTCAAGTCTGATCTAGACTTAATAAGTATAACATTTCCCTGACAGAAAATAATATTTTAAAAAGCAATTTCCTGGTTTTCATGAAATAATTTTAAATTCTGTAAAAAAAAGTCATTTTTATGTAGTGATAATGTTCTACAGGATCAGTTTTGGTTTCAAGTACTTTGCTAACCGAGACCATAAATTTACTGACAATGTTATAATACATTACATAATGTGACTGCATAATATAGGATATGACTTGAATTATAAAAAAATGTTGATAAATGCTTCATTACACTATTTAGAAATCCTGTGAAGATCTGCTGTTGTAATTAGGCATGAAACAAAACTTGTATTAGCTTTATAAACTGTATTATTTTCAGCAACCTTTCAAAATCCTGTATGCAACAGGGTTTAGAAGTTCATTGTCAAAAAATCAAGATGTTTTATTTTTGAGATTATCCACAAAGAAACAGGGCTGAAATTTGACAAATATCCATTTCTCACTGATTTTTCAGACAGATAGAGATTAAAAATAATAGTGTGAGGGTCTGACGACTAACCTTCTTGTAATCACTGAACAGGATATTTCTGTTGTCTCGTCTGTACTATATCCACATCTCTTCCTACTTTTCTTTGGCAGTCCTTCCTTCAAATACAAGACTTCTGTGTAGGTATTAAGAAGAAAGTTGGCCTATTAATGAATGAAGTAAGAGGGCACAATTATACACAATATTTGAAGTACTGAATTCTCTGTTCTATTTCTCCCAAGACCTGAACCCCCTCAAAGTATCCATAAAAAGCCACCCCAAAATAGAAAAGAATTCTAAGCTATAAAGTTATAAAATAAAATAAATTAATATAATAAAACAATTAGAGATAAAAAAATGGAGAAAATGCATTGGAAAGCAATAACTGTTAATCACTATTTTTAATATTCTTGAAGATGAGATGATATGCAATTTTGTCAGGTAAATTTACATCCTGGAGTTCTCTAAAAACAATTGAAAATTTGGTATTGACTGCAATAAGTCAATGTTAGTGACTTTAAAAGTTTCAGTTGATCATAACTAGTATCATGCGGGTACTAGTTATCAGCAACTGAAAATATTTTTTTATGTACTGGGGAATACCTGAGGAAATATGCAAATGTATTTGAAAAAAAACATTTATTTTCTAAAATGGTAAGGAAATAGTAATGCTAAGAACTGGCAATAAAACATATATGTTATTATCAGAAACACAGCAAACTGTAAGGGTAAAACAGTTACTATGTGCCTTAAGAATAAATTTATAAAGCATATAAATAATTAAGTAAAAATAACAATAAATTAAGTCACAGAACAGAAAATACATTAAAATATATGTAAACAGTTTTTTTCTTTTTAAAGTATCATAAAGACTATAATATGGAAACAGTCAGTGATGTAGTAGACAGAATTAAAACAAAAGCTTGAGATGCAAATGATGGTTTTAATATCAATATTCTTAAAATTCAAATGGTGAATTATTTCTTCCTCACATGGTTATGTTTAAACTTCCAAAATAGAACCAAATACCTGAATAAATTTTCTAAAATTAATTTTGTTAAAATTTAATTAATTAGCAGGTATTAACTGCATTTCTTTGCCTCCCTTTCAAAAGTTTTCCTAAAATTTCATCATTTTAAAAGGAAAGATTATTTCAAAATTAGATAGAACTTACTTTGAAAAACATCAAAACTACATTGCCTAATACATTCCAAATATTTTTTCTTCCAATGTGGATATTTTGCCTCCTAAAAAAAAGATTCATAAACTTCACATTGCTAAAGAGAAGATTACCAGCCCTGAGCATTTTATAATGCTGTTTACAAGCTGCTTTTATCTCCACAGCACATTAGGAAGAATTACAGATTTTTATTTTTTTTAAACCTCAAAACAAGCTCTGGAAACTAGTGAATTGATGTGAAACTTGATAGATTCCATGGCTGTTAAGATGTAACACCACAGAGTGACAGGCACTGTCAGTACATCTACCTGCATCCCTCGACTCACCAGCCAGATTAGCTGAGTGCAGCACCACAGTATCCTGACACACTTGAGCAGTACATCATTAGGGTTATTTATTTACACTGCTTTAACACTTGGCAGAGAACATGGATCAAAACAAGACAGCCCCTGTCTCAGAGAGCTCACAGCCTAAATATAGTAGCTGAAACAAAAGATGAGTGTAGACAGACAAGGAACAAAGAGAAAGCAGTGAGACATGGCTGATCTTGCCATATCAGGAGACTAATGCTTTTACTTTGCTTTGTTTTCAAAGAACTCCTTGGAGTAATAAAGTGAAGGGGGAATTTGGAAAAGGATAAAAGAAACATTTTTCAGTTGTTTACAGAGACATCTTCCCAACGGACAGCAGGATTTAAAACACAGAGGTCCTTCTATAAAAGTCAAATAAGATGGCATCATAGATTTAGTAGGTGCAGAAATGACCTTTTGAAATACCAAGGCGTCAGTTGAATTATTTTGTTTGAATCAACTGATCTAAAGAAGGAAAAACAGGACAGTACAATGACTCCTCAAATATTTTTTTGAGTTACAGTTGTGGGATTTTTTGAAGGTTTTATCTTCCAAGGATTTTAGGATTTAGAAAAAGCAAAAGGAAATCGAAAAACAAACAAACAAACAAAAACTAAACAGAAAATTAATAGGAATAAGAAAAAAAAAAAAAAAAAGGAAAAGGAAAAAGGGAAAAATAGAAAAAAATAGAAAAAATAGGAAAAAATAGGAAAAATAGAAAAATAGAAAATAGAAAGTAGAAAATAGAAAAAATAGAAAATAGGAGAAGGAAAAATAAAGGAAAAAGAAATAAAAGAAAAATAGAAAATAAAGGAAATAAATGAGAAAATGAGAAAGGGAGAAAAGGAAAAGGAAAAAGTTAACAGGGATGAATATGAACTAAAAGAGCTTAAGTGATTAATAAAGGGGATGCTAGATTTTAATGCATTAAAATATTTATTCTGAGCACTAGTGTGTGATCTGTGTGATGTGATCTTATCTTGGGAGCAGACTTGCTTATCCCTCTATCATTTGAGAGTACTGGAGGACAGATCTCTGTTCCCTTTCCTCCACACAATGGTTGGCTTCATTCAGGCACTCCAGAGTGTCATTAAGTCAATAGTCAAATGGTTCAGTTGCAAGACTACAGGGAGGTCATAACCTGGAATCACACTATCAAAGTCAGTGGATTTCCTACGATATAAAACTGTTGTTAGACAAGAAAGGAGCCATGAAAATGTACTCCAAAGAAAACATCAAGTTTATTTGAGGCAGCCTAACTACTGAACTACATTTCCTTTCTATTTTATATGTGTGATCCTTTCACTTCCATGGCATTCTTTACTTCTAAAGAATGTGCTAGCCCTAGGGATTGAAAATCAGATGGTTTGTTTTATTTTGCTCTTAATATCAGGTCTCTTTTTTTGGTATCTGTGGTAAATACATTATGTTTTGCTTTAATTCTCAGTAAGCCTTCTGGCCTAAATTTGTAAAATGTTATAAATTTTTGAGCTAAAGATTTCACTAAAATTACTTGAATCATACTTTTTAGCAATTTTGCCTATTGATTTTCTGAGAGGTTATATATATCTAGTAGAAATTCTTTGACTTCATAGAAGCATTAAAAGTAGCATACTGGCATTATTACTTAAATCCAATATCATGTCTCCCATAGCAGCCCAAAACAGCAATGCCAGAGTTAAGTGCAAGGGAAACCAAATGAGAAGTGGTTAAAGTTCACGTCTCCTTACGTTTTGATTCAATCTTCCATGCTTATATGTGTTTCTGTTTTTCTAACGCATCAAACAGTTCAATGACACTAAATTGATCTCATTATGGACGCTTCCATTATCTCAACAGAATGTAGGTGAATGTCTGGGGGTAGAGCTGGCACAAAGCCCAAAGCTTTTGTGTTGCTTCTTTGCAAACATCTTATTGAACTGAAGGTGAGTCAGGGGTCGTTCACAGAAGGAGTAAAATACAAAGAAGGTACCTACAGAAAACAATGCAGAATTTGGAGAAGTAAACTAGAGAGAAGTAAGAAAACCAAATCAAAGCAAAACAGAAACGCCACACCAGAAGTAATCAAATAGCATTACCTCAGTAAAACGTGAACGAAATAAATGGATTTTTAAACAGTATATTGATAGATGTCAGATCTACCACTTTCTAAATTGATGCTAGCGGTATGTTCTGAGTGATATCATCTTTATCTAAAAATGTCAGAGTTCAACAGAAAATTATTAACATAATTTGCAGCTCTTGTACTGTAGAAGATGAGATTAATATGTGGAGAAAATTAATTTTCCAGGTTTTTTTTTTACTTTAAATATTTCTATTAAAAAATATTCTTAATAGCTGAGTAATAGTTGCATGTACAAGTAACTTAGTGGTTTACTTAGCAGCCCTTGTTTCATTATCATTGTTTTCTGTCTTGCAGATGCTATGGAGGAGTAATATCATCTGTTCCTCCAAGTCAGTGTCAGACTGAAACTATTAAAAAGCCACCACCACTGAATTGGAAAAGATTCCACATGACAGTTACAGGCTTTTCCCTATAAAGAGCCATATACTCTTCACTCTATGAGTCTAGAAGATAGACTGATGATTTTAAGCAATTTATAAAGCCACAATCATATTGATTGGGAAGTAGTGGGAAGTGTATTTTTCTGTGAATACAGCTGGACCTTTTACCTCCAATACAAATTCCTAAGCAGCCGAGAGAGTGCAGTGTGCAGGAAAAGTTCTATTTATGGGTTAACCATAACATAACATTCAGTTCCATAAAGGAGTTGAATACTGTAATAAGCATGTAGAGAACACTACAGAGAAGGAAGGGAAACCTGTTTCCTCCAAATGCCTTCACAATTTAAAGTTCTGCTGTTTTCTGTAATTTGTTGCTCATTCACACCTGGCCTACCAGGCATGTATGTGGGCACAAAAGGCAGTTCCTATCAGAAATAAAACATTATTTGTATTACCTCTTCTCATCTAAACAAGTGTGACTGGAGATTTTTGCAGGCCTCATAACACTCATTAGGACAAAATTACATTGAAAGGAAACTGCCATCAGTTTTCTATATAGCTACAAAATTCTGAATTAAAGTAAATTCAGTAAAGAATATATGTAATAAAAAATGTGTATAAATTGGCTTTTAAAAGCACAGAATACCTATTGAAACAGACCTTTGAGAATATGAATTTTCTATCTGAATCAAGGCTGCACTTGTGGAAAGCAAAAGTTTGGATTTCTTTTAAGTTTTACCTAAATAATAGACAACACAAATATTCCACCTATGGGTAGTGAGGAGTTAACTGTTTCTTTAATTGTATTATCTGCTATTTGCTCCAGGTGGGAGAACAGATTCATCTCACCGAGAAATGCACACAGACACAGACAAAGAACTTCACACGCTGTTTTCAGCACACAGTTATATTTATAGTTACACAGTTTGAGACACACAACCACTTTGTCGCTCAAAGTGCATCTGACTTTGCATAATTAGCACTAGGAGAATGAAGAAACAAAGGGGTTTTTTACATGTGGTCAATCCTAATACAGCTATTTCTAAGAGACAGGAATAATGCATAACTTATTGTCCCCGTGTCTAACACCCACATCCCACAGAAGATGATGACATACAAACAATGGGCAAAATGTCAGTCCTAGCCCCAGATGAACTCAATGTCAATGTCTTCACTGTCATTAATGGCAGAAGCTGCCATTCAAAAACAGCCTGGGTTTATGTTGAGGCAAATTGGAATGACTGGAATAGATCTTCACCTGAAACAAATTAGCCTGGCTCCCACTGAGGACATGGTCCATCACCTCTATGGTGCACAGAGGGTCCAGTAAACCTAAGCATACTATGACTGTCATCTTGTTTCCTTGTGGATTTACATTTAGCAGCTGCAATAAGCATTTGATAAAGAGCTAGCACATGCCTGGGGGTTACAGGACATGTTGCTGTAGCAACCAAAAGAATAATATTTTTTTCATACCTTAGTAATAATTTCAAGTGAGATCAAAAGGGGGATGGTTAAAGTCAAAGAACTCTGTCCAACAGTACATCAGAGAAATATATCAGCTATGTCAAGGGTTTTTGCAGGAAATAGCATGTCCAACTTTTCCATTATAGCAGTAGAATCTGCACAAGGTCTAATGATCAAAAACATTGATTTATTCCTGTCACAAACCTTCAGCCCCCCTGGCTTCTAATTAAATCCATCTTACATTCAGCTCTGGTATGTAACCCTTCTGCTGTACACAAGATAAAACCACTTGCTATACCTATGCCTACAGCCCCTATCATTACTGTGACAAAACATTACCCTCAAACAAAGGACCCAAGAGCGGTCCATGGGGACAGGAACAGTACCTGAATCCAAAAAGATAAGATGGAGGGAGGGTAATTCCATCACAACACTAAGGTTTTATTGTTTGTTGCAGAAATTATTTTAGGACTGAAAATAAAACTCTGAGTGCTACACCTATCAGTTTTGGTGTACAGTTGTAAGGTTAATTCTTGAATGACAAAAAACTAAAGTGTATGCGGTTAATGAGCTGGACATACAATGTATTAGGCTACTTACACAAGTCCTGACACATAAACTAAAGACAGAGGTCTACATTCTCACAATTCTGAAATACTTCACTGTCTATACCTAAGATTTTATTTTTACTTTTCTAAATACTGAGGACCTAGGTGGCTCTGGTTTCGAGAAGATAAATGGAAGGCAATACAAACCCTTTGTTGTCTTGTATATAAATGCTCTGTCCCCTGAAGCAAAATATTTTTTTAAATTAAACAAATCTATTATAGCAAAATTTTATTGAAATATTTCACAGTTGAGATCCTTAAATTAAAATCTTTAATAATTATACTTTTCAATACAATATATTCAAGTATCTGCATAGTTTTCTTTCATGATACTCACATTCACACATTGGTGTGAATGGTGTGTCAGCAGCCATGTGACAATTTACAATATTAATACTTCTGTATCTTAAATGATAGCACTGTTGTCTTTCAAATTTTTCTAGATATTGTTTTTCTGCTTCAGTTTGCCTGAAACACAAAACCTACTGTATGTTTAGATAGATATCTGAGGAAAATGCTGCAATGTCAATAAAATATTACATTTCAAATTAAAGATTATTTTGCTATTATTTAAACGTAAAAGGGAAAAATCATTAACATGCCTCACTTCAAAGGAATTTCAGCTCCAGGTTTTCAGTGATTAGTTATAGCTTCTTATTCACCTTCAGGTAATCCTAAAGCATTCAGCTATTCAGTTTATAGTATGGGTTAAGGAGTGTTTCAAGTGAAAAGTATTTAATAAAAGTACAAATTCCATTCTGCAAATAATTAACCATGTTTAAATGCAATCACATGCATGTATAAATAAACTTTCAAAATACAGTTTCCAATTTCTAAACTTCTTGTTATCAAATTAATAAAACCCTGTCATTACTGAAATGGAAGTGCTTAATGCCAATTAATTTTATATTTTGTTACAACCATTAGTCCAAGAGCAGAGTTAAATCAGTTTGTATTACTTCTCAGGCTAAGGAGAGGAAGAGAAATCTTTGTTTTCACTAATCTACATACTATGCACCTGTGTTTCCAAATCAGTTAATGCAAAGGCATTTCAATATAAAACTTTTAAAAAAACAATAATTAGTGACCATGTAGCAGATTAGAAAGCAAACAAGTCAGTATACCTGGCATTCATCATTTTGCTTGTTGTTCTTATCCTTACTCTGACTTATCTTTACCCTGACTTATCTTTACCCTAAGGAGAGAGAAGAATTTGCATGACAGATTTTTAAAATATATCCTACTAAAACAAAGAGTACATAAAACTCACCTCTAAATTTTTCAGCCTAATTAAAAGCTTTAAAGATCAGAACAACCTGAAGTATGTATTATATATATATATAAGTAAATATATGTATAAGTAAAATGCATATTTTAATTTAAGCACTGGACATGGTGCATGCTCTTAATGTCAAGCATTGTGGGGTTTTTCATTTTTCTTCCTTATTTAATGAATATGACAGTCACTGTTTTATAGCTTAACAAATACCATCATTTTTTCATATTTGAACAACCAAAAATGTATTCATTCATCCATGCTGGATTTTACTATAAGCTTTCTTTTTATATTTTCATCAATTTTTTTATTATTTATACTATATATGGCTGGCTATTAACTAGTTATCGTCACTAAGTTTTGAACTACATACTCAAATAGCCACAACGAGTTGCATTGTCATTTAAAAATACTGCATAAAGTGTCAAAATTGATTTTGATACAATATATACAATATATACAATATAATGATACAATATATACAATATAATATATACAATATATGCAATATAATGCTTCAGGAATTCATCATTTATTTTCTATTATGCTTGTCCAATCAATATGTTTTGCTTTAGAAAGATCAACACCTGACTTTCTGTTTCTCTGAAATAGTCTTTTGTGAAAGGGATGATACCGTGTGATGATGGGTGCTACGGAGATCAATACTCCTTGGGTAGTTAAAGAAAACTTTAGAAGAAACCTTGCACAGAAGGACCACAGCTTACTACAGGAGTGAAGCAAAATACTTTGATAAAGTATCTCCTGGTGTTAAATTAAGAGACCAATTCAAAGATGATTTATTCAACTGGAAATGCAGGTGACTTGACATCACCTATGAAGAGAAGGCAAAATATTTTCCAATGCTTTCACAAGAAGTTACAAACAACAAAATTAATGTATGTAATCCTTTATTAATTTCCATTGAGTAACCAATTTATCATATTGCCCCAATCCATTCCTAAATGACACGTCACTACACAATTATAAACTTACATGAACAAACTAAAAGATTAATGCTCTTACACATTTTATCTGTCATCCAATACTTTGGTGCAGGGACCATTTTCCATATATTTTGACCATTTCATTTATTAGATGCTATATTTTTGGGGCAGGACAATGTCTTTATGAAGCTATATATTACCTAAATGATGGCCACTAGGTTTCATTTAGGGATTAACAGACTTCATGAAACAATTAATAAAATGTAAATCCCACTTGACTTCTTTGCTAAATTACGTAAATTGCTTTTTATATATTTTTGCTGGTGAAAACCAAGGTAACTCTACTCAAATCAACAGAGTGAGGGTACTTTACATGATTCAAGGATTTGGCTTAGATATCTGATTGCTGTAATTCATTGTTTAACAATTTCAAACCAGGCTGCCCTTGTGCAGTAAACTGAGAACACAACATTGTTCTACACTTGTGCAGGGAGACAACTTTCACCACTCATTAAACACTTCCCTTAGAGCAATTTCTGAACCTGCTCATGTTTTTCTTATTCTTTTTCCCTCACTGTTGCTTTATAAGAAAAGCTGTCCTCTCTACTTCATTAGTGCTTTCATTATGAAGAAGCATGCCTGAGTGCACCCATTCTACAAGCATGCCATTGCCATAGTCAGAAGATTCCCTTGTCAAGTGTTATACAGTACTTCTCATGCAAGAAATCAAGGAGAAGACATGAAATCTGGGGTTTGTTAGGTATTATCTCTACTAAAATGCATTTTCAGGAGTGCAATGGCCTCCTGGACCTGTGTGCCTTCATATGTTCCCAATTACATGCCACATCCTCTAGTTCCTAGGATTGCTCCAAACAAAAAACAATTTATATTGGTGAGATCTGGTGAAATATCTGTTCTTTGTTTAAAACCAAAGAAATATAGAAAGCCAGACACATAATTATTTAGTAATTGGCCTACCTCAGTTTGGTTTGACATGGATTTGATGGAGGCACTTGATCTCAGACCTTCAAACATGTTTAGTCTACCATCAAACTCTGTAGGAAGTCTACACCCAACAACCTTGAATCTTTAGTCTTTGCAGTCCCCTGACTGCATTTGCCAGTATGCCAAGTTCTTCTTGCTCCGGTCTTCTTTTTCTGTTAGGGACGAGAGGGTGAGAAACATGGGACGTTCCTGCAAATACTCATGACTAGTCAGCGCTGCATCAGATTCTGCTATTCAGTTGTCTTCTTTGTGCCTCATTTTCTTCTCATTATAAATTATATATTAAAAAAGCATGTAAAGACTTACATGAATGACAGTCACTTGTTCAGTGTAGTGGTGAAGGTGGAGATGACAATCAGAGTCTGCACAGAACTTAGGTACCTGTTCAGGCAATTTTCTCTCTTGTATAAGAATGTACTCAGCAGCATAACTGCATGACAGCTCTATAGCCACAAAGCCCACAGGTCCTCATTTATGGGGTCACAAAAAATGTTGTGAACATTCCAATATTACTTTGTATGTTTTTAAGGCCCCCCCCCAACCACTTAAAAACAGTTACATTCCTCCCCTGTCCAGAGATAATACAAGCAAAAGTCCAAGTGAGAAAAATTTTTTGTGAGGAAATTTAGAGGAGCCCAGATAACCAGGCACAAAATGAATGGACTTCTGCTTTACTGTGTAAACAGCAGATTGAGGTACTGCTGTTGTTTGAGGATAAAAATGTTATTTTCCAATCCCACGCAAAAGATGTTTTATTTCTTCTCAATCTGTATAAAAAGCATTAAAGAAGAATAAGGGCCTATCTTCCTCCCTCAGTATTCTATATTCATTACCTTTGCATGGCAAATATGTTCTATTCATTATCTGTAACCAAATAATGTGTAGAGGTTCCACCAGAGGTCAGGACTCCATTGCACTGGATACTGGACAATAACACAGAGGCAAGATACCTTAAAAATGTTATAGCTTCAACAGACTTGAGCAAACACAGGAGATAAATAAAGTTAGATTGAGTAGTTTACTCAGGGTCATAGTGTACACTTGTGATGCTTTGGATATCCCAATTCTTTACAGACAGAAAGTCCAGCTTAAAGACCTATACCCAGTTAACCAAGAGAAGACGCGTAAACCCTGTCCATACATTAAGGGCCCTTAAGAAGGAGAGCAGGCTGTATCACTGCCATACCCCTTTTTCCTGGAGCTCCTCAGCTGTGGACAAAGAAAGAGGACCAATATGTTAACTGGACCAATACCCCTCTGCAAGGTATCTTTGAATATCAAGTGGAGTATAGGATGGTTGTGCTTCCTAAGGCAGATGAAAGAATGCATCAGTTGCAATGAAGATGCAGATAATAAATCCAGTGAGTTGGGGTACATGTTTCACAGTCTGGACCACTCTGAAGGGAGGGTAGACATGACAGAGGGATTGAGCGACACATGACTGAACCATGGGATTTAATACCAGTGAAAGAAGACAAAGACCAAATATAGAGCTTTGAAACTGTGGGATATTTGCAGATACATCTGTATACTTCATTTGTGTTTTCATTAACCCACTTATTTATCTGTTATTCAGGATTTGAGAACAGTTCTTTTTCTAACACTGATTTACTAAGATACACCATGTTTTCATTTGGCTGTATTCAGACCCCAGCATCCATGCTCACACATCTAAAGCTGGACCTGGAGAGTAACAGATTAAATCCAGCTTCACTGGTCAGCAGCCCCACTGGCCAGGAGCCCCACAAGTAGTAATTAGCTGCATAAGCTGCTCCTTTGAGTGCTGCTGTAGTGTTTTTTTCATGATTACTGTGAGGTAAAGCCTTTAGTCAGATCCTCCAAAGTCTTAGGAATATCAATTGCAGCAAATAATTAAACTAAGTCTTCTATATACTTTATAGATGCACTCTAGTTATGTCCAAATTTTTTTGTTTAGACCACTGACAAATGCGGAATGAACAATGTCATTCAATTGCCATTTATTCTGTCATCCATTTTCCTTTGCTGGTAAAAAGTCTTTCCTCTCACTTCTGCATTTATTTCTGCTATTTCATGGAGCGATATAGTGGAGAAACCAGCATTCACCTGAATATTTCTTCCCTTATACGTAAAACATGAGGGACCCTAGGGGACCAGGTTTTAAAAAACAAGAGTGTATTTTCAACAGTAACATCAACAAACAGAATTTTTTCCAGATACAAGTTATTTGAATCCCCAAATATAATATTTCTCTTTGATTTGCTGCTCTATCTTGCCTACAGTTAGCATAAGAATTACTTCAGCTCAACAAAACTGCTTACAGAGAATATACATGCAGTTACATTGAACCTGGCTAAAAGAACAGTTTGGTTTCTGGCAGGACACTGAAGGAGCTAAGCCTTCATTTTAGTTTTGATACAGGAAATTTAGTAGCAAACCTGAAGCTGGTATTGTTCTTAATAAGAGACATGGAACCCAACAGCGATATTTATGAACCTCTCCCCCACAGTACTCTGCATGCAGAAGTTCACACACTGACATGCAAAATATCTCCATAGGCCTACTTAAGGGGGCTCTGGCCTTGTTTTTTCCAGTTCACAGAGCTTTGTTTTTATTATTTCAGAGTTGAAAACATGAAAAAAAAAAAGTCTTACACTTTTCATATACAGTGCCTGTAACAGATTTGTTCCAACTCTGCATAACTTCCACTTTACATGCAGCCTGTGTCAATTTCATAATCTGCCATAAAACTCAGAGTGATAATTTGCTTTATCTGTTAAAAAAAATATAATTAGTTTTTATATGTACAATTTTATTTGTGGGTTTAATATATTAGTAACAGATCTTAACTTCTAAACTTCTAAATCATTTTTTCATGAGGCATGATTTTAAAATATTGTTTGACTATAATGAATGTTCATTTTCTTACAAACACCATATGAAAATATGACACACGACATGCTTTCTCAAAAGAACAAGTTATTTCTGGTGTTGCAGCGCAGAAGTACTGATACAAACCATCTGACCTACTATGTATGATAACTACATAACACTTTTCAGGACACTAGAACTATTTAGAAAGTCTGTCTTTTTAGAATGGCCCTCCATGAACCTCAGAATGTGACAAATTTCCCAAGTGAACCATAAACCAAACACATCTATAATATATATAATTAGATTATCACTTTCAAATATAAAAGTTTGGTATATAAGAAAAAAATTTCTGCATGGCATGAAATTCAAGCCCATGATAAACATATTAAAAAAAAAAAAAAAAAAAAAAAAAAAAAAAAAAAAAAAGTTTGAGCATAAGGACCACCAACCTCACCAAAAAACATCACCTCTGAAATTAATTTCCACTTCCATTATTTGATTTGGTACAATTAATGGAATATACCTCGTGTCAATATTTCTTTTTCTTTTTTCCCTTTTTTCTGAGTAACTCAAATATTGCAGTGATAATAAAATTGCAGTGAAAACTGCAGTGAAAATATAGGACAATTTTGTAAATTCCCATTTTGGACCATTTTCACTGAGAACTTAGATATTCTACTTAATGGAAATCTTAATACTACCTTAATTGTACTGGATCATTTGAATTTATAGTAAGTTTCATCCTTAAGGGAGTTTGTCCCTTTCTGTAAGTACCTAAACCACTCACTCATTGTAAAGAGAAACTAGCTTAATATATATGTAGTCATGATGTTAACCTATATGTAGTCATTAGTTAGGGTGAATTTTTTCACGTCAGTCTGTAGAACAAAGTAATTTTTGGATAAAATGCTATCAAATAACAAAAGACCAAAAATACCTGGAAAATAAGCTTTTTGTTTCAATTATCTGTGCTAAAAGAAATTCCATTCCCTAACCTCACCCCCTAGCCCCCAAAAAACAAGCCCTAAGAGAGTAAATCTGATACTGATATTTGTGAGCTTGGTAGGAGAGTGGAGTAGTTGGTATTCCACTGCACTCAATAGCCCCAAAGAGATGAGGGATTTACAACTTGACATGGTGAAAGGCTGGAATCCATAAGAGTGTAAAATGACACTGCATTGGGTTTGCATGGCCTGGTTTGGAAGTGGGGGGGTGTTGCTACACGAGTGCTTCTGAGAGAAGCTTCTGGAAGCTTTCTCTGCATCCAGCAGAGCCAATCCCTGGTGGCTCCAAAGATGGGCATTGTGATACTGGCTAAGGCTGGGCCAATTAGAAATGGTGGTAACAGCTCTGTGATAACATATTCAAGAAATAAGAAAGAGAAAAAAAAATTTGTGACACAGTTTTGATTGTGACCAGAGAAGACCAGAGTGAGAACATGTGAGAAGAACAAGCCTGCAGACACCAAGGTCAGTGAAGAAGGAGGGAGAGGAGGTGCTCCAGGCACCAGGGCTGAGATTTATCTCCAGCCCCTGGTAAAGACCATGGTGAAACAGCTGTGCTCCTGAAGCCCTTGGAGATTTACAGGGATGCAGAGATCCACCTGGAAGAGCAGCCCATGGAAGAGCCCATGGAAGAGCCCATGCTGGGGCACATGGGTACCTGAGAGGAGGCTGTGATCTCAAGGGACACCCATGAAGAGAGAAGCTGGAGCAGCCTGTCCTTGAAGGACTGCACCCCATGGAAGAGTGACCCACACTGCAGCAGTTTGCAGGGAGCTGTTGCTCATGAGATGGAGGCACAGTGGAGAAATTTGTGGAGAGCTACCTCCTGTGGGAAGGACCCCCATAGTGCAGCAGAGGAAGGACTTCTCTCCCTGAGCAGCAGAAAACCTCAGCTGATGAACAGGCCATAAACCCCTTTCCCTGTCTCCTTGCACTGCTGGATGAGCAGGTAGAGTGGAGAAGGAGGAAAGGGTGGGGGGAAGGTGTTTTAAAGGCTTATTTTACTTCTCATTATATTGCTCTGATTTTGTTAGTAATAAATTCACTTCATATCTCTAAGTTGAACCTGTTTTGCCCATGATGGTATTTCATGAGTGGTCTCTCTTGATCCTTATCTCAACTCATGAACCCTTCGTTAAATTTTCTTTCTTCTGTCCATTTTGCAGAGAGTGAGAGAGCAGCTTTGGTGGGTGTCTGGCCAGCCTTAACCTATGGCATCCATTATTGAATATACTTTGACCTCCATGCTTCTTTTTATTCTACTCAGCAGTAAACTGCACATTTCTGAAAAAGATATAATGCATTTATTTATAAGAATCAACTAAAAAACCAACAAACAAAGGAGACAAAACTAGAACAGACTCTATTTAGTCTATTTTTAATATATATATTTATAGAATAAAATGAAATAATCTATTTGTTATAAAAGTTATGAGAGAAATGGGTAATTTTAAGTTTTTTTCAGTTCAACATGAAAACATATTTTGACATATTAGTGTCTTTGACAAAATCTAAAACTTGTGTTTTAGAAATAGAGTAAATGTTCCCATGGGTCACAATTTCAATTTTTGATTAATGTTATAACTACCTATGTTTGTTGTTGTCATTTGTATCAAGAATAATTTTCATTACCTTCTGATTAAGAATAATATGTAATCAGGATTCACATTAACTATGACTTTTTAACATGTAAATGTAGCTTCTAAAGTAGCTGTGTTGACATTGAAACTTAAAAAATAGAACACAAAGATTGATTTTAAGGTATAAAATCTCTCAAGTACATTTTGTCTCAAGTTCAATTTCTGTTTATTTAACAAAAAAGTGCTAGGGAAAAGTACAATCCCTTTAAATTATTTGAGCTGGCATGACTTCTACTAGATTCACATGCATATTCATCTAGTGTAAACTTTGGAAAATGAATGATTTTTGTGCTAATAAATAGTAATGATTTCATGCAATCACCTTTATCTTAATGTAGTTCTCTCCATTACCAGTGATGGGATTCACACCAGATGACCTATAATAAAAGACAGTTGCCTTAGATACCAAAACAATGTTCTCATAGAACAGCACAGCACATTTTTAAATTAAAAACATTTCAAGGGAGTGATCAGTATCACTTTGACAATACCATAAAATTCATTACCAAACATGAAGAATAATGAAGCATGACAGCCATAAAAGGTCTAATGAAAATTCTCAGTTAATAAGAAGAATGGATTTGCCCAATCAGAGCTTTCCAGTGAAGGGTTTTGGGGTTTTTTTTGAGCATTTACCTTCCATTTGTTTAGTTGAGGCTGCTTTTTCTGCCAGCAATACTCCCCTTTGGCACAAAAAAGTACCACATCAACATGATTAGTAAGATTTCTAACATGGCAGATAAATGGCAGTTATACAATTGTTCCCTCCAGCCTGTGCTTTAAGGTTAAACTGAGGCCAAGCTCACTTCATTGCAGACTAAGCTACCCAAGCAGGAGATGATCTCATGCCCAGCCCTCAGGGTCCCTGTAGGTGTTTCTGCTTTCTTAACACAATGCTGAAAGGGTGTCCTGGTTTTGGCTGGGATAAAATTCATTACCTTCTTAGTAGCTGGCACAGTGCTGTGTTTTGGGCTCAGTGGGAGAATAATGTTGAAAACACAGTGATATTGCTATCTGTGCTTATCCTAAACCAAGGACTTTTCAGTGTCTCAAGCTCTGTCACTGAGGAGGGGCAGGAGAATCTGGAGGAGGCACAGCCAGAACAGTTGACCCAAACTGGCCAAAGTCTTATTCCATACCCCAGAATGTCATGCCCAGTATAAAAACTGAGAGCAATTGGCTGGGCGATATATCACTATTCCCCCACAAGGGGCATGGAGATTTTGGTCAAAACTGACTATGTCCTCCTACCCCTTATTTAATGACTTCAGGAGGTAATGGAAGGAAAAAAATGACTCTTTGAAGGTCTGTCCTAGGGAGAGAAGATCAAGAGCAGTCTTCTTTAGAAGTTCTTTAATATGTACAGTTAAAATTCCTTTCAACACTTGAGCACAGTCAGCTCTAAATGTCCATAATGTCTCTGTTGCAAATGAAAACAATCCACTTCACAAGGTTTCTACCTGTTTTACATTGTCAATGAAGTGCCCATGACTAGCAAGGGAGAGAAAGGATGTAAAATTTGATCTTTCAATAGCACTTTCTGGAATGCGTCCAGGATTTGGTAAACATGATCACAAGTAACAGTGTTATAACACACCTGCAGAGGTAATATGAGGGGATTTTTGAAAACTTTTGAAATATATCAGTCTTATAAAAATAGGATAATTTCTGTCTAGGCTGATTCAGAATACACACTGGTATTTGACTTCAAAATATAAAATAGTTGAAGTTGGTTTTGATTTATAAATATTAGGTGGAATCTAACAAGGCAATTAATGAAAACACTCTGAGATTATTCATCCTCTAAGAGCAAAATTTTCAGCCTCCAAAACAAGGAGGCTAAAATAATTCAATAAACCCCAGATAAGAGACATCAAAGAATCCTCTCACCACAAAAACATGGATCAAAAAAAAATCACAACTAGATCAAAGGAAATGTGTTTTTCCAGTAGTAAAAGTCTTTAAATACTGAAAAACAATAAAGTAAGATGAACAAACTGAGGGATTGGTTGGAAGTGAGGATACAGACATAACAAAAATAGAAAAACTTCAACTGAGAAATGATTCATTTATGTGTCTTTGGAAACAGCACTGACAAAGTAGATCAGGCTGCTAGAGAAAAGTTACAGAGTTTGAAGAAAACTGAAATTTAGCAAATTAATTAATCATAACAATTATTACAATTCATGTAAACAAAAATGTCATGCTTAGATTAAAGAATATATTGTTTGTTTTGCTTTGTATCATCATGTGTCCATGACAGGGCCTCAGAAATGCTAACATTAAGGTCATTTCAAGAAATGAAAAGAGGATAATTTAATGCTTTAATTAATACTCTTTATCTGGGAAATTGTAATAATGAGTTACAATAAATAGTTAAATAGAGAGGTACCAATATGACTGCATTTTGAAATATCTAAGAGGAGAATATAATATAGCTGTAGTATAAAGGAAGTAGCTAAATCTACACTGACACACTAAAAATATTGTACTTTATCTCAAACTTCACTCTTTCAAAATCTGATTGGAAAGCTTTCCTTCCTCTCCCTACTACGTCTTCTTCATATGAAAGAATCTTCTGAAAAAAAGAAAACCTCTAAGAAATCATGGTAAAAACAAATTAAGACGAACTAAAATGAAAAAAAAAATATATGGACAACACTGCTTAAAAACATCTTGCCAGAAGAAACATGCAACCTCTGGCAAAAAGGTGTTAAAAAAAATATCAAAGAAGTAAATTCAGACCACACAGTTATGGTAGAGCAAAGGATTTCAGAGCACAAGAGCACCTGTGCTGAGCCAGACCAAAGGCTGGCCGAGCCCCATGTCCCACTTCCATCAATGATGGCATGCAGATTTCTAAGGAAGATCAAAATGATAGAGCATGCTGTGAATGCTCTCTGAAGTCCACAGTGATTTAATGCTCAGGAGCTTCTTGAAACAGAAACAGATCTTTAATAGAATCAGGTCTCTGGTATTTCTGTCTAATATCTTTAAGTGATTTTTTTTGTCCACTTCCTTTTTCAATGCATGCAAACCTTTAGCACCCAAAATATCCTGAGAAAAATTCTTCTAAAGTGTATCCCATAAAGATGCAGCTGCCTCCAACCTAACACTGAGGTTTAGCTTGGTATTAGAGTATCCTCTTTTTCAGATGTCAGGGGATAAGTAAGCTAACACATTACAGGGTAAGGAAAGTAAAATATGCAAACTAAAGTGAGAGGCAACAATTAGCAACTTAGAAATTCAGGAGAAAAGTACTAACACGAAACTACTCAGATCTATGGAAAAAGCATAGAATCTGCTTTTTGGTAGCACCAAAGACCAACCCATGCCAGAGCCACAACAGGGCTGACTGACACTTCCCACCATCAGAGACAATCACAAGGCATGCAGGCACAGGAATGGTGATTTTGCTGCCCATTGGACACTCTAGCCTGTCATTAAATCACTGTGTTCTTGTAAGTGGTCCATATACTGCTTGGAGAGTCTTTTTTATACAGTAAAGAATACTGAAAGAAAAGTGACCTGGGGAAAGAGAGTTACCTAACTACATATAATGTAGATATCTACGTCCCCTTTTTTTTTTTTCTGCTTTTAACCTACCACCTGCTAACAGCATATGATACTCTCATTCTCACTCTGGAACAGAAAATGAACCATCTGTCCCTTTTTATCTATTCCTTTTCCCTTATGATAAGACAGATTTCTGTCAAAGCCTTCCCTAAATTGTCACTTTTCAGACTGAATAGTCCTGGACTATTTATGAATTCCCTTGACTGCCATTCTATATTTTTGATTATTCTTGGTGGCTCTCTGTGAACCTCTTCCAGTTCTGTTACATTCTGTTTTAGATTTTGGGATAAGGGCTTTTTCTACCAATGTGATTATGTTTCCTGTTTTCTTTTCTACTCTTTTCTTCACAGTTCTTCATATTCAATTTATTTTGGACCAGTGCTGAACATGGAGCTGACATTTTCATGGAGCTGTTCATCATAAGATCCAATTTCTGAATTTTAACAGTCAATACAGAGCACATCACTAACGAATAAAACATCCTTTGAAAGTAGAATTTGTATCCAGATGAAAAAAAAACAACAGCAACAAAACAACAGCAACAAAACAAACAAACAAACAAAAAACCACCAAAGCATAAGGTCTGCTTTTTTAAAAGTAAAAATGGATTATGAAAAAGGAATAAACTTATAGACAAGTAAAACTAGTATTAAAACATGTATATATTGTTTGGTTTATAAAGCAAGAGTTCAGTAGCAGAAGGGCTGCAGAAGTGGCCTCTGCAAGAAAAAAAAGCCTGGGCTTGTTCCGGCATTTTATACAGCTGATTACAGACGCCTGCAGAAAGGGCCCACTGCTGGCCAAGGCTGAGGCCATTGACAATGCTGGCAGCACCACTGGGATAACATATTTGAGACAAGATAAAGAAACTTCACTGCAGGTGTGAGAGGAGCGAGAAGATGTGAGAACAGCCCTGCAGACCCAAGGTCAGTGCAGAAGGAGGGGCAGGAGGTGCTCCAGGCACTGGAGCAGAGATTCCCTGCAGCTCCTGGTGCAGACCCTGGTGAAACAGCCCTGCCCCTGCAGCCCAGAGAGGTCCATGGGGGAGCAGATGACCAAATAGCTCCAGCAGTCCTGGAGAATCCCAGCCACAGCAGGTAGATGTCCAAAGGAAGCTGTGACCACAAGGGAAGCTTTTGCTGGGGCAGGGTCCTGGAAGAACCTGTGGCGAAGCAGAGACCCAGGCTGAAGCCGTCTGTTCATGAAGAAATTCACTCTGTGGAAGGGACTAATGGGGGAACAGTTTATGTAGGACTGTCTCCAATGCAAAGGACCCCATAGTGGAGCCGAGGAAGGCCATGAGATGCAACATTAACCCCATTTCCCAGTACCACAGTACTGCTCAGGACATGAAGGTACAAGAGTCAGCAATGAACATGAGCCTGGGATGAAATGGGGATGTAGGTGGAAGGCGGTTTTTTATTTGTTCTTATTTCTCATTATCCTATTCTCTTGGATAAGTAAATTAAATTTACTTCCCCAAAGGAAATGGTGTTTTGCCCATGATGACAGTCAGTGTTTGGTCTCCCTGTCCTTATTTTGACCCACAAATTTTTCAAACACATTTTTTTCTCCCTGTCCTGTTGAGAGATGATTGAGATGTTACAAGAACAGAAAAGACGTGGCCGCAGTAGAAAAGCTGGCTGAATATTTTATATCAGTGTGGAAATCAGAAGGAGCTTTTCCTATGACAAGTGAGTCATTGAAACAGTCTCAGACTGAAGTGTCAGTGGAGGATGTTTTAGAATAAATTAGTAAAATAAAGAGTAAAATATCTCCAGTACCATATGTTATTCATTCAGAAGCTCTGAAGGAGCTCAAGTAGTAAATTGTGTAATTGTTAACTGTAATATATAATTTATTGCTAACATTACCATTAGTAAAGGAATTGAATTTGACAAAAGCTACAGATTTATAAATTTATCATTCAGGAAGACATGTGAAATTATAGGTCTGTACATTTGACTTCTGCAGTCTGCAAATTGCTAGAACCTCTTGGTAGATTTAGCAGAGACGTAAATGTACATGGAGCAATAAGATAGAAAAGAGGACTTTTGTAGAGGGAAATTGTGGTTCACAAAACTTTAAGAGTTTGTTAAAAAATCAATAAGCATGAAGATAACTTTGATGCAATTGGCAGATTGGTTTTGGATTTGAAAAGCCTTCTGACATTTTCCTGAATAAAGAGAGAAATCTATGACATGATGGAATGAAAGAGTTTTCTCCCAGTGGAAGGATACTGCTGTTGATGTGTCCAAATGATTTGAACCAGGACTTGTGAAGTTCGTCAGAAGAGATACTCTGTGGAAAGGAGATATGGAAAATTTTGCTGATTACAAAACTATTATTCACCATATTCAAAAGTGAAATTAATTGCATAGGTTGCAGAAAGATCTCATAAAACTGAAGAGTCAAGTTCAATGTCACTAAATGCAAAGCAACATAAATGGAAAAAAAAAATATAGCATACAAACAATTTGTATTATTTACCTGTTATCTTATGGTAAAAGCTCTTGCATGGATCAGTGGAAAACAGACAGCATAGTAAAAAATACATTACCAGTAATTTTTTATAATTACAAAAGAAAAACATAACAAAACAGTCACTGTGGTGCTACATAAATCTATATTGGGTTAAAAATATAAATTATTCTCTGCAGCTCTGGTCACTCAGCTAGAAACGACACAGCAGATTACTCTTGAAAGCTTGCTCTTCCCACTTCCAGGTGACATGGTCAGAATTATGGACTGAGCTAGACCAGACCTGACCTTTGTCTATTTGACTTTATAATTATATCAATTGATCTAATAAAGGATTTTAGACCTCCCCAAAAACTTTGTGTCTCTAATTCTTCCAAGATCTTTGGAAAAATATCATAAAGGGCTTTCTATTAGCTTCTACTCCTTTTTGGTTAATCAAGTGGAGAACTTAAGCTTTTTTGCTAGAGCAATTTGTAGCCCCATAGTCCACACTTCCTCTCTGAAGGCCAAATTTCTATGTCTTCCACAATCTATTCAAAATTACATCCATTTTAGGTCTTCTCTAGCTGAAATTCATTCTGAAACTTGATTTTTCCTATCTCAAAATGAGTGAGATATGCATTTTGCTTTTCACAATCTCTTATTAGTAAAGAATTCTTCCCTGGACAGCTTTGCAGGAATATGTAGGTATAAATGTTAATGTGCTATAAATGTCCATCTGATCTGTTAGAGAACAGTGGTAATAACACCAGGATTCTGGGTTTGGTCCCTGAATGGGCCATTACTTAAGAGTTGGAGTCAATGATCCTTGTAAGTCCCTTCCAACTCAGAATATTCTGTGATTCTATGATCTATAAGTACGGGAAACATATAGGTACCTTTTATAGTGGGTAATCTAAAAGTAGGTTCCATTTACAGCTGAAATCCATGTCCTTGTACTTTTTTCATTTAGGCCAAAGAGCAGGGGGGAAAAAAAAAAAGTTTTATTCATCATCATATTCTCCCTGCTACTAGGGGTAGAAGAAGACAACTTGTATCTGGACACTTTTGGAAACACAGATTGAAGAAAAATCTTTGTCCAAAAGTGTTTTGAAGTACCAATGCATAGTAAATTCAGATACAGTTCAGCTGAAAAATAAGACTCTAGGTACAAAATGAATACATCAGCATTCATTTATAATTCGTGGTTTTACACATAGACATGAATGAATAATCCCTTAACAGAGGAAAACTGAAGGGATAAAGCAGAGGTCTCATGTTTATTTCCTCACTTTAATGACAAAACCAAGAAAAGGGGTAGAAATGTCACTGACAGTTTGGTGTGATGGATTGGTCTATATGCCTGAGCATTAGGAACAAGCAACCCTCAGTATCTGAAGGAAGACTGCCTAGCGTGTAAACATTAGATAGAATTGAAAGAGGCAGTTTCCACAGGCCCCCTACCAAGAGAATGCACAGGGGGTGTATGTTCTTTATTGCTTGACACTCATGCATAAAGACAGCACAGCTTCTGCAATCTAAGTGAATCTCCTTAGGTTTAATGTTCCATTGAAATTTTGCTGAAATGTAAAACATATTTCAAAGGAACAAAACATTTTCTCAAGCAGAGACCATTTTACTGTCATGGTAGATTTTTCTCTTTTATGGAAGCTAATTCCTGAAATAGACATATATTGGAAAAGCCAAACTGCCAGGGTCACTGCTGGCACCACAAAAATGTTCAAAGTAGCATTTTAACATCAAAGAATGCCTGTAATTGAAGCGATCATTCAAAGCACACCAGCAGTGCTGCAATAGCTGCACCCGTGCAGCACCCCAAACCCCTTACAGACTGTGACAGAATCAGATTTCACTGATCCTTGGCTCTCTTTTACTTCTACTTTGGATCATTTAATTTGCAATATGCATGTGAATCAACTGTATTGGCATAACTAAGTAGTGTCAAAGGGCAGAACAGGGTAAGAATAATTGGCTGAAGGTGGTGGCATTCTTAGTTCCTTAAACCAGATTTGCTGAGAAGGGCAATTTTTCATGAAAGTACAGATGAGGCATAAAAGAACAGAGAGTCAGGCTCATATTTGTTTGAAGAACAGTAGGAAGGTTTTTCCTTCATTTCTTTTTGTTATAGTCTGCTTAAAAAAGAACACTGACTAAAATTTCTTTCTTCATTAAAAGGTTTTTTTATCCATGCATTACTTAGTCTTAGTGTACGATTAGTATCAGAAAACCAGTGCAGTTCTAAACACAGAGCACAGAGACTCTGAAAAACAAAAGGTATTTGCAATCTAACAAGACTCTCACAGCATCTGCCTTTTATAAAACTCACAGTGAAAAATACACATTTAAAAACAGTTTGGTTTAAAAATTGAAATAAGAGACTTCAGACAATTTTGTGGAGAAACATCTAGGGATAAAATACAGATCTATAGGAAAAAAATACTGGGCAAAATTAAGGTAAGCTCATAAAAATGAATTCCCATTAACAACTATCAATGAGACCCTTCTAGTCATATCTCGTGTTTTAAGAGGATAGCGTAACTATTTCAGTATCAAGCTCAAAATATCATCTAAATGACCATGCTGTGATAATACTTCCAGTGCTTCTCACTCAGCATGTAGGATAAGAACTTCATAAGAGGTCCACTAAAAGAGAACAAATGTGAATTTTGTAAGCTTTGTATTGCTTTTTTTCATGATCCTTCAGCATAGCTAGGTACTCTGTTCATATTTCAGGCCAACTGCCATGAGTATTTGTTATTCTGAAAGTTTTTTTTCCCTCTCTTTCAGTTTTTTTAAAAACTTCTTTTGTGATTCTTTAAAAAGCTAATAGATCTCTTGCAGCTGTTAAGTATCATCTGTCATCATTGGGCTGCTTCCACCACTCCCACCTCTTTAGGAGGCAACCTTGCTTTTTCTGTGAGTCTCACTCCAGACTAACTTTAGATTAAAAGGACCTATGGGCGACAGATGAAGAAGCTCCAACTCTTTTGGTTGCTCATGGAACAAAGGCTGTTCACATTTCAGCCTGTTCACATTTAAGTGTTAAGATAAACAGGTTGTCCCTCTGGAGGCTTTCAAAGACGATTGCTGTTCTCCCCTCATTTTGTGGAAACCCTTGTAATTTACCATTGGAGAATAAAGTGTAAAACTTAGTTCAACTTTTGCCTTTATGCCACTTAAACCGGAACCCAGACAAAATACCTTTTTATTTTATAAGGAGATGTCAGCCTTTCTTTAAAACAAAAATTCTTCATGAAAACTGACTGAGAAGCCTTGTACTCTGTTCTGTTTGGGAGTTTTGGTTTGGGGTGGGGTTTTTTTCCTTATTTTCTCCTTTTAATTTTATTTCATGCAAATTTACACTTCAGATACTATAAAATACAGTGCATTTCAATCTAAGTTTTCAGTACTAAGCAATACTTTAGTATATTCTGCTAAAATATTGGAAGCAAGTGTTTTAAATGAACATCTTATTTGTGTATTTGCTCCTGTATTTGTTTGTTTATAAGTTTATGTGACCTAATTTTTTCAAATATTTTTTTAAATAAATTAATTCTTTTAATTAAGAATATGAACCTACCTTTGCACATCATTACAGTATAGATGCAAGGATTACAGACAGTATACTTTTGGGCTGCATAAAACACATCCATGTTGGACAAATTCCTTCTGTTGATGGAAAAAGTGGCTAAAACAGCAACACTGATATAAACTAAGGCCTTTTTCCAGAGGTGTTCCAGAAGCAGATCTGTGGCCAACTAACTCTTAAGAAGACCACCAAGAATGGTAAAAACAACACATAAACCTGGTTTTCCATAACATATTGCCTCCACCGTAGTGGTACAGATGACAGGAGATACTGACAGGAGATTAATCCCTCTCCTGGAGCATGGGAAAATTTGTCAGCTGGAGAAGATTCTGGCTGCAGACATCCATACTAACAAAGATGATACTCCTCCTGGTGATATGTGAATATTATGAGAATTAGTTACAGATCCCTTTCCTGCTATGTTTACAACTGACTGTGCTGCTGCAAGGAACATTGCCAGAGTAATACAAATAGGTCTGCACACTGCTGGGATTAGTTTCAGTAAACTGTTTTGCTTGTGCATCCAACCATGAATCATTTATGACATGAAAGTATAAAGTAACCGAAAAATGACTCACAATAAAATGGGGCAGTGAAGACATTTGTTAAGAGTATTGTTCTTTTGATTGTGAGTACCTTACTGCATCCCTAAAATTCACTTCTCATGCTTTGATACGGGGCATTGTAAAACACAGAATTGGCTCAAGAATTGAAGGTGTAAAGGAATATACCAATGGTTATATTTTAATTGCTTTTGAAAATTTCACGTGAAAAAAAGGAAGTGGGAGTAGGTAACAGAACAGTACTTTGTTATTAAATTATTGCAAAAGGAAACAAAGTCTGATATCTGTGTTCCTATTAATTAATATATATTTCCTTGAAAATTCCTATTGTTCTTATTGACATTGTTATAAAATATATTTTTCACATTACGACACAAGTCACGGTGGCAGAGTGTCTTAAAATGGATACGGCCTTGTAATATGTAAAAGCGTTAGAAACTGGTTTGATGGACAGCTGAAAAATGATTAGGTAAGGCAGAACTCTACTAAATGATGTATGTTTTGTTTCTCCCATACAGTTTTTTATCTGGTTTGATATATTCAGCCTGCAGCTGTAACATGACAATACCATGAAAAACACGCCTCATTCTTACTGATGTGTTGAAATACCCAGGGAAATGCTTGTTGCAGAATTGTTTATTGGTTTTCTTCCATTTCAACTAATAAAAAGCCAACCATCAATATGGTTTCTGTAATATTGCCAAAAGTTGTCTCTGAATGGGGTTAATTTAATCACAAATACTCAGTATTCACAGTAAGGACACCATCATTCATAGATTTTCCTAAAGTAATTGAGTTCATAAAGAGAACAGGACACAAGAGTTGAAATCCCTAATGCCAAAGCCTGAATGGACCATTCAACCGTAATTTTCACGAACAGACGTATCACACACTTTCAGCACTTCAGGTGTTTTATTTTCTGAATTCCCATAGGTTCTCTCCCACTTTCTCTTTGAAAGGATGTTGGTGTGACCTGCTCCTCACTGTCACAGCTGTCTGAGCTCTGCCAGTAAGTGACAGACGGTTCACATAGTCAGCAAATGAGCCTCACTTCTAAATGGTACTGATTTCCTTTCCAAAAGCATATCCATACAAGGTCAGTAGAAAAACTTTGGAGGTTCACAGTTCATTAGGGAAATCAGCTGAAGGGCTTGCTGCAGCTGGAGTTTATTTTAAATCATGTTGGCATCTGTAAAGCAACAACATCAAAAAATTATTGTCAAAAAGTATCTGTATCTGCTATGGTCACATTCCAGGGAATTGAAATGAGGGGCCTGCAACTCAGGAGTCTGAATTCAAAGCTATGCTCCCAGGAAAATGTAGTGACAGAAAATGCTGTACTAGATTTTCAGCTGGTGTAATTTGTATAACATGTAGACTTTAAGACCTCAAGCTAGTTTGACGTCAGTAGATATAAAACAATTTACTTTCTTTCTCTGTAAAGTGCAATACAATATATACCAGTATATTAAAATTTTAGAGTTGTTTCATGTGGGCACCAGTAGTACAGCTAGGGGCAGCATGAGTAGGATCAAAATGAGTGATGGAGTCCTGGGAGTGGCAAGGTACTCTGGGCCAGAGACAGTCTTTTATCCTTCTGGTCAAAAAGAAGGTGTTTGAAAGGGCCAGTGGAACACGGTTCCACTGGTTCAACAGGTGGTTGCAGGCCTGGTGCCACAGCCAGGTGCTTGGCTACTTTGACCATGGGACTCACAGTGATAAACCTGATTTAGTGGGGGCTAATGGACTCTGTCTGTCACAGAAGGGGATGAGCATTTTCTTGCTGAGATGATGAGGAGGGCTTTAAACAAGTTGCTAGGAGAGGGAAACTTTAACCCATCTTGCTCCTACCAATGTAATGCTCATGCCAACAAGAGATGCTCAGTCTGTAAAGGGATCACAGGTAAGCCGGAAAGTATCTGAAGAGCAACACAAAGGAATTCCAGCCATTCTAGCTTGGCTTGATCTGCAGGCCAGCATAAATGTCTCCCTGTAAACACACTTAACATGGAGAGCAAACAATAGAAGTTGAAGATGCACTCATCCCTACAGGACCTTATTGACCTTAATGAGACTACATAGACATGGGATGGCTCTTGTAACTGGAGCATTGGAATGGAAGGATACAGACTCCTTAGGAAGGACAGGCAAAGAAAGGTGAGGAGGGAGTGTCATATTTTATGTTAATAACCATCTGGAATGCATGGAGCTCTGTCTGAGGACAGATGAGGAGCTGACCAAGATGAGAATTAAAGGAAAGACAGGGACAGGTGACATTAGCAGGAATCTGGTACAGGCCACCTGACCAAACGTATGAGGGGAAAGGCGTTTTTAAGATTTTACACCTCATTATCCTGGTCTGATTTATTATTAATAAACTCAATTAATATCTCCAAACTGAGTCTGTTTTGCCCTCAACAGTAGTCGGTGAATGATATCTGCCAGTCATTATATCAACCCATTAACCCTTTGTTGTCTTTTCTCTCTCTTTCCAGCTATGGAGGGGAGAGAGTTAGAGCAGCTTTTGTGAGTGTCTGGCATCCAGCCAGGGCTGACCCACTGCATAAAACTAAAGCTTTGAAAGAATTAAACCTCTCCAAGGTTATCAAGGGCATCAAGAAAAGCTTCTGTGATAAGTTGGTGATAAAAAGAAGCCTGGGGAAAATGTAGGTCCTCTTTGAAAGGTTCCTGGTTACCTGGAACATGGAGAAGGCTGAGATACGCAATTATTTTTTTGTCAACAAGTCAGTCACATCCTGGGCTGAATCTAAAACAGCATGGCCAGCAGGTCAAGGTGAGTGATTCTACCCCTCTACTCTGCCATTGTGAAACCCCACCTCAAGGGTTTGTGTCCAGCTGTGGACAACATTACAAGGATATGGACATGTCAGAGCAGCTCCAGAGGAGGCCATGAAGATGATCAGAGGGCTGAAGCCCCCCCATTCCCCGTGAAGAGAGGCTGAGAGAGTTGGTGTTACTCAGCCTGGGTAAGAGAAGGCTCCAGGGAGACCTTAGAGCAGCCTTTCAGTACCTAAAAGGGACCTCCAAGAAAGCTGGAGATGGACTTTTTACAAGGACATGTAGTGACAGGACAAGGGGTAATGGCTTTAAGGTGAAAGAAGAAAGATTTAAATTAGATATTAGGAAGTCCTCACAATGGGAGTAGTGAGAAACTGAAGCAGGTTGCCCAGAGATATTGTGGCTGCCCCATTCCTAGAAATTTTCAAGGCAGGATTGAATCATACTTTGAGCAACCTGTTCTGGTGGAAGGTGACCCTCCCCATGGGAGAGGAGTTGGAACTAGATGATCTTTAAGATTCCTTCAAAACCAAACTATTCCATGTTTCTTTGATGCATTTATTCTATGATTCATATCAAAGTGTACTCTATTACTTTTTGTTCTCTTCCCACACTATCATCTGCAAGTTTAAATTTTTATTCTGCTACTACAGAAATCCACCATCTGCTGCAAATAACATTTATTGTTCAACTTTTAGCAGTCTTAAGTGCTGTATTAAGGTTGTTTCTGGGTCAAAATCCTTGGGTGAAAGAACTATGTGGGATAAATACAAACACAAGTAAATCCCATATTCTCTTCTAAATTTCTATATTGTAGACATATTGAGACTCTTATTTACTCTCCCACAGATACAACTCCTCCTCCTGCTCTGTTCAACTGAGAAACCTTTTTCCCAGAGCTATGCTTCCAAATTTGTCCTTTTATAATTTATGTTTTTTAAGACAGCTGCCTGTCTTCTCACATTCACCTTTGTTGCTGTTCTTTGATTGCTGTGGCACTTGATTCCCTCTGTCAGAGCAACTGCTCTCTGTAAATATATTAATTGATTAAACTGCATAATTCAGCAACAGCTTCACTGCCTTGCTCTCTCAGGTTTCTCTTGCCTTGCTTGGATCTAGTTTGCCATGTTGGTCTGAGAGTGTGTTTCATGGCAAGAAGCAGAGCAGACTACAGCATTCCCATGGAGAGGAAAAGACACTTTCTTTGACCTTAACTGCAGGTCACTCAGGACATATTCCTGGTTTCCCTGTGGGTCTTTGTTCCCTGTTGATAGCCATTTCTAGGTAAAAGAAATGTGTGCCCAGCTCCAAGTCAGAGTATAACATGCAGGTCCACCGTGTCTTCTTGCCTGTAGCTGTATACTCTAATCTCCAACAAGAGAGAACTTTAACATGTCAGAAACACATATCATTCTCCAAACAGCCACTTTGGAAACTTAGGGAGACCAGAGTCCCAGTGTGCACTAGGGTGCTTGTCAAAGCAGACATCTCTGCAGAGCCTTGGTACCTGTCCACATGCTGACTGCTGCTGTGTAACAGAGCAGTGATGACTCTGTGAGAAAGAAGAGTATAGCCTCCACAGAGGTTTTACCCCTCCTGGCTAAACAAACTCAGTCTTTTCTCTTCTACCTGGATGTGTTGACCTGCTCACTGAGTGAACTCGCAAACCTTCATTAACATAGTTAGTGAAAATACTTTATATTTTGGAACACAGACCTGTACGGCAACTGGTGGAAAAGATACACAGCAGTCATGTCCTGTGAAGCAGAACTCCAGTGTCTACCAATACTCATAGTCCTTCTGCATGTATCAGGGATGGATGATAGTCCTAATTAAACACTAGATGAGCTGGTGATTAGAACATTATGCTCAGCTGGAGACACCACACATTCATTAATACAGTAGAGTAATCAGCAGAAGAGTTACATTTCTATAATATCTTAGCCTCTTGGGTCAGTATATGGGTCTTTGCCTTGATATATGCAGAAAACAGTTTTATTCCTACACCCAAGCAAGTGGAAACTGCTGCTGACTGCTCAGCATCCACTGAAGCCAGTCAGCCTTTACAAAGTTCTAAGCAGTTGTCCTCCAGGAAACCTGCAACTGGCTATATATGATCTGAAATAAAGATTCTACATGGGTCTAGAGTTTACTACAGAGATCCCAGCCATTTCTCCAGCTTCCATGATAAATAATTATCTTTTGGTTCTGTCTGGCTATTAGACAATATAAGATAATGCTACAGGTCACCATAGACGTTTAGCACATTTTTCTGTTTACTGTCCTCAAAGTTTCTTCTCATTTTGTTTGCTATGCTTAACCTCTTATATACAGTCCTCTCCTGCCTCTTTTTTGAGGCAGCTTTTGGGTATCTCTATGCAGGCTTTTCAAAATGGGTGCTCTGGAAAAGAGAAGAAGCCTAGTACTCCTGAACGAACCCTACAAAGAAAAATATCTGTCTTCCTTTTCTGTATACTCCATGCTGTTTCTTGACTAAAACTAAAGCTTAAGCTGTCATGCTTGCTTTAATCCTTAAAAAATACAACTGCAGCAATGATCTTTGTAGAAGTAAACAGAGGTAAGCCTACTCTGAGGAAGTGAGAGGATTAGTTGAGTATCTCTGAATGGCTAAACCACTTACAATCATTCTTTGTAGCATATCCATCATGTGTTTGTTATCCTAATATGTGCCAAGAAAGAAAGTGTCAAAATAAATATGGGTAAACCATATTCCTAAATCAGCCTTCTTTTTCACTGCATACATATGACTGGCTGTGTAGCAGAGCTCCTGCAGAGCTACATGACACCCAGAGTGTTTGCTTACCCAGAGTGGAAGAAGTTTACACAGTTGCTGAAAATCATAAATACCAGGCTTGGATACAGCTTGTTATAGTTTGCTCCGCTTCATGAGAATAACCTCCATGAATCATTTTGACCAACACCATTTTAAAAGAGCACAGCTAAATCATTTGTGCTTTGAAAGTCTATCAAATAATTCATTCATCTCTCAGCAGGTGTTCAGAAAAGAGATTTTCTTGGCATGCTAAGCAATATACTATCATCAGAACTATCACTGTCCTCTCACTGAAAAGGAGAAATGAGCAGATATTGGTGGCTGGACTGTGAAATCTTGTTTCAGGTTGTTAAAGCTCATTTTAATGTATAGATAAACAACCAAATGGTAACCTGCTCTCAGAGAAACATGTTATTGATCAGATTATTTATTTTCAATACTTTCTTCAATGGCTTTCAATACTTCCTTTCAATTACTTTCTTCAAAGGATAAAACTTGACAGTCTTCTTGTAAATTGTGTTTGAAATGAAGATTAACAGTTTTAGTAACATGGGGTTTTCCCCATTCCTTTAAAACAAATTGACGTTCTGGCATTAAAACACATCAAGACATAATGTAGACAGGTATAACTGTGGCAGTAAGTGAAATTCTTTCAAACAAAAATGCATCAGAGCCAAACTGACAGTTCAACATCCTGTGTTTTAAACACATTAGACAGGATTTTAGATGGACCCGAAAAAAGATATCTGTCTTAGTAGGCCCAGTGCAAACCAGTCTGATAAAATGTTTTTAGCAATCAATAAAATAAGGTTTTGGATACCTCTCTTGTGAATATTGTGGAGAAAAAAAGACTGATGTTTATTTAATGATTGAGATTATATGACTTGGCTGAATGCAATATCAGAAGCTGAAATTTGTCAGTCCAGAAGGTCATTCTTAGTGTTCCTTCTAAATTATTAGGAATAGGATTTCACTCCTCTCCAAAGCAGAAGAAATATGATTTGTTTGGGATTTGGTTTTTTTCCTACCTTTTTTTTCTTTTTACTAAATATGATAGAATTATTTTTAGTCTGGTGAACTATTTCGGGTATCATGCATGTAAATTCTGACCAATTAAGACAACTTCATGAAAATTATGTTGTATTTTGGAAAAGAAAAATGTTGCTGAGTTTAGATTAGACCCTTGGAGAATTTTAAAGCTGAAAGCAAATATTTACTTAAAAATTTGATATCCAAGAAGCAGAAGTAATATATGTAACAAGAACAGGACTGAAGAGTAGAATGCAGTTTCCTTACATTTCCTGACTTGCAGAGCTGGTCTAAGGTATGTTTTCAGGCAAATACACCTTTTATTTCCCAGGGGAAAATGTGTCATGTACAGCTGAATACACTCAGAAAGCAAGGAACTACTCTGCTGAGCAGGTACAGCACTGGGAGCAGTCAGGGAGTGAAAGGAAAAGCCTTGGGCACTGTAGATTTTCATAGCCAGTAAATCTTCATGGTCAAAGAGCTGAAGTTGGAGAACATTATGTTTTCATTTGACTATTACATAGTGGACAGTAGATAGTGAAGATTAGGTGGAATCTAAATGCCTAGATCATGCTGTGAGTTTTAGTCCATAGCATAAGGACATATAAAGCACAATTATGAACTTATGCATAGTCACATATTTATTTTTTTATAAGGCAGTTTATACTGCAAGAGGCTAAAAGACTTTTATGTGAGAAGCTGTCATAAGGGCTTGACATAATTATAACCAACCTATAAACAGTTTATTTATCTGCTCATCCCTTTTTCTTTGTGAAGCATTTACCCATGTATGAAACAGATATACCAACCTGCTACACTGTAAAGAATATTTGAAGCAGTAATTGGATACAGGCACACACATGGAGAGAAAAAAAAAAGAAAACAAGAAAATATCACCCCAAAGTGATATGTGTTTGAAAACAAGTGATGGGAATATTCAAAGAACCTGAAGCATTTGAAGTGCCAGTGACAGCTTTACTTTTAATCACAAGGATATTCTGGTGTTGCTTATACAAACCTCCGCTTTGATATTTTCCTACCTCACTTCTTTATATTCTTGCTTACCCTACTACCATTGTCTGTCTCTAGACTGTGAGCTCTGCAGAGCAGAGCATCTCACTGTGTTTGTTTAGTAATGAGAATACCAATCTCAGATGAAGCCTGTAGTCACTGCTGGAAGACAGCTATAATGATTTTGTATTCACTTCAAAAACACATGTAATAGAAATAGTTCAACATTTTTACTCCTTTGCAGAAGTCAATATACCACTGTGGGACAATATCCTTTCCTTCCACGCTCTGTTCCCATACTCCCTCAGTGCAATGTAACTCTTCTTCCCTGTTGTGTCAGTGGAGATTGTTTACTGGCATTAACTTACTCCAGTTGAATAATTTCTTTAACAGCAGTTAAAATTCACAGTCATGTCTAAGAAAAGAATTTTTGTTCAGTGGCCAGTTGATTACTTCTACAAGACACATTTAAAGCAAACCAGAACTACAAAATTGCCCTTCCTAGGCATATTAACTCCATTTTTAACATGATCTGATCTTTATAATGATAATATGTGAGCTTTAACATAACAGAAAACAACACTGCTCCATTGTTGGTTGTTCGAGATGCAGAGCAATGACAAACTTGGTGGATTTATGTCTTTTGAATGGTAAGTAAGAAGGTTGGGATACGGTTTCCCATGTCAAAAATATTTCCTTTAATATCCTAATTTGGATTTAAGGGAATGCTTAAGACTATCCAGTTTACCCTTTTGCATCATATTAGTTATTAAATTAATAATTAAATTACTGGATCAGGAGTCAGATATGTTTGGGTTTGCCACAGACTCTCACTCTGACACTGACGATCACTCCAAGACTCCATGATTTGAGTTCCTCAGCCCAGGAACAGGGACTTTGAAACTGTCTATTTCCTTTTGTATTTGAGATATAGAGAGTGTAAATCAGGAGTACAGAAAAAGAGTGATACTTCATAAGAGTACCTCTCTGAATAAATTCAAGTACTACTACAATACAAAGAGTAACACAACAGTCTGGTTAAAAACAGAACTTTTGGGCTCAAACAATATAATAACACTGTAAGGGTCAAGAGGTAGGATGATTTATTAACAACCAACTATAATTCGTAAAATTGTTAATGGAACTTGAAAGTATTCAACGTTAGGTTGTGACTAAAGCTTTGATTACCTCAGGACTGATATCTAGTCTGAGGTCCTAAAATATTAGGTCCTTTTTACCATTGTATTCTTGCCTGCTTTGTTTTCTGAACAAGTCTGGAAAAGTATTTGCATAAAAGACTGCCAGAAAACCTGGTGTACAGCCAGGTTGATGGGCTGGCAGCTCTAGAAAAATGGGAGTTTTGGGGACTCCTTTGAATTGTGATCTGCTTTTTTCATATGAAAAACAACATCATTGCCCTAAAAATATCCAAACAGAGAATGTCTCTGTGTAAAGAGAAGCAGCTGATTTGGGTTGTAAATTTAGAAAAAACAAATTCTCCTCCTGAAGTGTAGAATGGATATTTATAGGAGGAAAGAATAATGAGCTGAAAGCCTTCAGACTGAAATAGGCTTAAGATAGCTGCTCTTTGATTTCCCAAGGAATTTCCTAAGACACTGGGATGATATACAAAGGAAGGCAGCTTTCTGACCAGTTATTTTCAGAGCCCTTCACCAAACATTCCCATCGGCTGTGGCTTGAACCTTCTGCCTGTTCAGGCCCTGCTGAAGTCCCTACTGCTCCTCACAGGCTGCTCTCACCAGCGCTGGGCTCACTTGGTGTCAGGCAGCACCGCTTACCCTGCAAGAATAACCCAACAAATAGAACTGAGGCTTCTGAAGCCTGGAGAGGTGAGACCTGGAACAGATCAAGTAAATATGACTTCCACCCATGGTCCTCAACTTCTAGGGTAAGCAATGAACCTTGTAATTTAAGTCAACTTAATTAAAATAATACAAGGATAGAGAACAATAAGGAGCAAATAATTAAATCTCGTACTACAAACCAACACAGAGCAAGTGCAGAATGAGCACACAAGGGGCATACTAATGGTCTTTTAATTAAAGCATACTGATGTTTAATGAAATAATTTAAAAAATTTAAAAAAACTAAATACAGAACCTTAAAAACACAGAAGAAAGCAACAACAACCCTCTGCTGCTTCTAAGGCAGTGAGGAATATAAAAAAAATAATGAACAGTTAAGTAAATATAACTCTTTAAACAAAGGAAAAGAAAAATGGATCAGAGAAACCTACTGAAATATATTCCTTATACATTTTCACTTTACAGAAGCATAGGACTGATATTCACTGATTTTTTATTAGTTTAACTCATGCACTGTAGTGGTGCAGAAGTATATATTTTTCTTTGCTTAAACTTGACAGCAAACAGAGGGACTGACAACACCAAAAAGCACATTTTTCATTATATGAGTGAACTGAGGTCCTTGAAACAAGCTGAGTAAGTACTTCACATATTTTTTTCCTTGGTTCAGATGTGTGGATAAAGAGGTTACTGGCCCTCACAGCTGCTGGTTGCTGGTCACTTCCCTTTGCAACCTTGCTACCCTCTCTAGCCTGCTAGCTCAGTAACTAAAAGGAAATTAGAACTGCTCAGCAAAAAAAAGTCCTGGGCTCTATTGGCTTCCTTTTAATTTTTCTTTTTTTTTTTTTTTTTTTTTTCCTTTTTTTTTAAATTGAAGCTGAGTAGAAAGTGACAAATAATTCAGATTGGAGCTGTGGTAATCTCCAGTAAGAAGGAGGAGCATGTAGAAGTTGCTTTTCAAGCTGATATCACTAAATCCAGAAGACAATTTGTAAGTAGGCTGTTCCTTGTCTGAGTGACAAGCACTCATTTTAGGGTTAGATTTTCCTAGCACAAAAGAAATATTTTTGCAACAGGAAGAGATGGGAGGAAGATTTCAAAACAGTCTTCAAGAGACCAAGAATTTGGATGGACCCTGTAGACGCTGCAAGGAACAAGCAGAGCAGTTGTGTTTGTGTTAAAGATTTGACTGTGAATCAGTGTTAACTGTGAGTTTCTTCAGAGTAACAACTAGGATTAATACGGACATAGATAGTGTATGCAGTGGTAGGAAAATTGACTCAGCATCCAATAAACACATGGAGAAAAGAAGGCTCTGGGGAGACATTCTGGCACCTTCCAGAACCTAGAGTGCCTTTGAGAAATATAGAGGGAATTTTGAGAAGAGTATGTAGTCATTGCACAAGCGCTAGTGGCTGTAAACTGAAAGAGAGTATATTTAGAACAAAGAAGATTCTGCACTATAAGACTGTGAGGCACTGGCACAGGCTGCCCAGAGAAGTTGTGGATGTTCCATCCCTGGAAGCGTGCATGGCCTGGTTGGACAAGGCTTTGAGCAACCATCATGAAAGATGCCAGCCTCAAATCTAATCACTGATCCTGAGAAGCACTCTGGTCTGCCAGAGACTACTTTTCCTATGTGTCTGCAAAGTAGGAGACAAGTTACAATTTGCTTTAGGAGGAATTCAGAAAAAAACGTCTTAATGCTGCTACATGGCAAAGTTGCCATTGAAAACAATTTGAACGGGACCTGTTTAGATATTCTGGCAGTCTTATTCCTACTGAAGAGCAGTGCTCTCTTCCAACACTGAGAAGTGACTTCTATCAGTAGTGCTAATAATATCACTGGAGGCTGCATGATAAGAAATATCTCTTTGATATTAGTCAAACTCCACAATCTGGATTTCTGAGATGGATTCAGCCTATAGAGGTGGTTAGAACAGGAGGAGGGTAAATCTTCTGATAAGTTAAAGAACTGGAATCTGTGCATTTTACCTAAATTCATCCTTGGAATTTTTATTTATTTTTTTAAAAAGCAAAGCAATAATTTTAGTTAAAATCAATACAAGCACTAATAGGACAAAATAGTTCCATTAGGCACATCTCAGTCAGCATTGTATTTAAAGAAACACCACAGTAATCATACAGTAAGCTTCAGATGTACTGATAGACTCATGGACAGAGGCATGAACTAACATTGAAGGAAGAAGGTGCCCTTGAATTAGCACAACTGTACAAGTTCATGAACCTGCTCCTCCAAATTGAATTGCTTGAATTTAACATCTGTGACCATTAATAACAGTCTTCTATGTATCCAGCCATGTCATATTAATATAAGTCATAAAATCATAGAAAGGTTTGGGTTGGCAGGGACCATAGTGATCACTTAGTTCCAGCACTCCTGCTGTGGACAGAGACACCTTTCACTAGATCATGTCACTCAAAGCACCATCCACCCTGGCCTTGAAGACTTACAGGGACGGGGTAACCACAGCTTTTTTAGAAAACCCATGTTAGTGTCTCACTACCCCAATTCTTTCTAATAACTAATTTAAACCTTATTTCTTTTAGTTTAAAGCCATCACCCTTTGTCCTGTCACTATACAGCCTTGTCAAAAGTGCTTCTTCTGCTCTGTTGTAACCCTCTTTAGGTACTTGAAGGCTGCTCTAAGGTCTCCTTGGCACCTTCTCTTCTCCAGACTGAACAGTCCCAACTCTCTCAGCCTGTCTTCATAGGAGAGGCTTCAGCCTTCAGATCGTCTTTGTATTATCTTCTGGACTTGCTCCAGCAGGTTGATCTCCTTCTCATGCTGGGGCCCCAGAGCTGAAGGCACTATTCCACGTGGGGCTTCATGAGAGTAAAGGATGAGTCCAAAGCATAAGTCTGACATGATTATATTCTATTAGAGGAGAATTGCAATTACAGAATCAGGGAAGGAAGTTCTAACTCAGGCAAATATATTAATATTTACAGTTTAATCATTAGATCATGTCTGTGCCTGGCACAGTGGAAGCTCTGTCCATAGAAGATGACTCCAAGGCATTAAAGTAATATAGATATAAAATATTAGCCAGGGATGAGAAAGTACTAATGCAAAGGGTGGATGAATTTCCTGCTGATGTCAAATGCAGTCATGTTGACTTTAATGGGACCAAATGAAAAGACAGAGTGTGATTACAATATGATAGGATTTATAAATTCGTTAGAAAGTACAAATACTCTTCCTTGTTTACATTTAAGTTTTTATTTTAATTGTACCTTAATATGTTTTCCTTGGGAAACAAATGGATGTGACAAATTATGCCAGGTAATTTGTTGTAATAGATGCAAAGAACTAGAAGCCTGCTGTGAGCCATCAAACACATTTGGAGGTCAAAGCCATACTGTTTAATTCTTAGTTCTGGGAAAGAAATTATTCTGGTAAAGTTACCTGGATACCAAACTGCAAACAGACATTTGACTTTGCTGTTAATGTGTGAAAAACACTTCTTCAGCAACCACCTGCTCACAAACAATTGCAGTGGACTCTCTCACTCTTGTTATGCAGGGAAACTGCTTCTCCTTCTGTTATATCTGTTGATAAAGTAAAGCCATATATATGATTTCCAGCTTTAATTCCTTAAAAAATATTTTACAAATTTCTCCTTCTCATCTCTCTAATTTTTTTTAATTTAAATTATTCTTTTTCTATGTCCATTGGAGTCTGCACTTTTCTCTTTTCCTTTCCATTTCAGAGATCCCAGCAGTGGTCATTCTACCTTTCTGGACATAACAGAAGGTTCTTTTGTATTAATGTTATGCATTTAAAGTTAAACCCATTAGTGCTTATACAGAGAGATATATGATGGCCTCTAGTGGTTCTCTGTATGTGTGCAGATCCAATCTTCAATGCTCCTCTCATTTCATGACTATGCATGCAGGAAGAAAAAAAAATTATTGATGTCCAGCTGTTGTCTTTTATGAACAAAAACCTTTTGGCAATAGTAAAGAGAGCTGCACAATATGTCCAGAAGAGAGAAGGTGAACTCCTTCATCAAAATATAAGCTGGAATGTTTCTAAGCACCGCTCAGAGTAGTCAACATAATACAATGGCAAATCACCTAAAATGTCCCTCGTCCTTTGGACTGAGCACCAGAGATGAGATCATTCATTCCAAATGGAGGCATCCTTCCTGTATTTGACAGCCAAAATCATAGCGACCTTGCATGCACAATGGGTTTCCAACCCTGTTTCCAGATGAAGAACTGCAGGATGACTGACTGTTAGCCAACAAATGTGTCAGTCTCATCTTTCTCCTGAGTCACATCCAGGTCTGTACACAAGTCTGTGCCTATAAATGCAGATGCATGGAAGAATCTTGGCTCTCCTGGCCAGGCTGGATATTAGATGCTCACACAAAGTACATCAGTTGTTCTCACTGCAGTCCTTCAAACTGAATGTACCTTCCTCTCAGCTCTGATTGCCACACTAACAAATCTTTACCCTTCAGGAATGACTTTAGCTGGCCAGAGACAGAAGCTCCCTGACCTGAGTGGCCAAGCAATTAAAATGTTATGGCCAGCAGCATACTCTTCTGCACATTGCTGCAAACATTCAGGCTATTTGCCCCTTAAGAACTCTTTCACAGAGGTCTGTACCCTTTGGAAGAGCAGGTTTGCTGACCCAAGAGGAGAAACTGCATGTTCCATCTCATTTGAACTCTGTTACTTTCTGAAGGATGTGTTGTTCTACACCAGGAAATATTTTGATTTTGAAATGCAGCTCTGCTATGTAGACCGTTTTCCTCTCAAAAAAGAAAAAAAAAAAAAAAAAAAAAGGATAGCATGGTGAGCAAAACATCTGAATAAAAGAATATTTATGCCAGGTTAATCCTCTAAATGGCCAAAATTATGTTACACTGCTTTACCCATGTGATTTTTCAAAGGCCTTTGTATCTACTAATGTTGGCATCCCTTTAGGTGATAGCTCCCATATTTTGGGGATTTTGATTACTTTAGTGCAAAATCTGCATTCCCAATAATTTGGCATCCTCTATTGTCAAATATTATCCAGAAGAGAAATAAAGAACCATGGCAACAAGAAAACATGAATCTCAAAGCATTTCAGTTCCTTATTCTTGCCTTTTATTTTCTTTTTTTTTTTTTTTTTTTTTTTTTTAAGTTGTTAATTTTTTTTACTCTTTTCACAGATTCAAACTTTGGTTTTGAGACTTCTTGGATAGAATAACCTAAGGAAAACAAAGAATACAGATGCATCAGTCGATGGCAATCTTAACTTTCTACTTTAATATAGTTGTGATATACTTAAGTATAATCTTCAAATATTTCTTATTTACACAGATGACCAAGATATCTGTTTTAATATCTGTCCAAAGATCCAAGCACAGGGTTTGTAGGGACTAAAATATTAGAAGACAAATTGATAATGCCATAACTTCTTTCTCAGAAAGAAAAAAAATCTAACAAAAAAATCATTTAGGACAGAATAATGATAGGTCTTGAATCTTGACATTGGAATCCTATCAACATAATTAATATGTAGGAGGTAGATTGTTTGACTTATGACTTCTCAAGAATTTAGAGGGATGACAGGTGAAAGGCTGACAACCCTCAGAAATTATCTAAATCCCTCCTTTCTATATTATAAGGCATTCTAAAACAACTTGAATAGCATTGAAAAATTGTCAAGAAAATGCATCTCCAGCTTACCTCTGTTAAGTTTGGTCTCAGTCTTCCCTACTTATTTCCCAACAAAAATTTTTGGTTGTAATTCTCTATGTGTGGTCATTGCTTCTTATCTGCCACACAAGGTCTGTGCCTATGTCTCTTTGTTTACATTTTTGAAAGCATAAATCTACATTTTCAAAAATAATTCAATTAAAAACAAAACATCCATACAAAAAAAGCATATTATGAAAATAACTTCTTTTAGTAAAGAATATCTGCATATAGGTAATTTACATGTAGCACCTATTTAGCTACCCACATCAGTGAATAAATATTTTATTCCATATACCAGTTGATGATGATGTTGAAACACTTTCACTTTTGTCTCCAGACTCATCTCATTCCCTGTGGTACAGTGTATTACTTGTTTTGCTGACAACAAACACTCAAACATCTGACATTAGATCACTTTAAATTAAGTGTGTTAGAACCAAAGACTAAAGCTCCAGGGAAGAAACATTTCGACTTAATGCCAGTTAAGTATAGGCTGTCCCTGTACTGGAAAATACAATGATTTGAAACGAGTCCTTTAGAATGTCTAGATCGCACAGATCAAAACTGTTGTATGGATTTATTAACATTTGACTCTTCCTTTTGGATTTCCTTATTGTTTTTACATGGTTTTACTTATTCTTTTCCAAGATCCGTATTTAAAAGCAAAACTCTGAAGTCATCAGTTTCAAGTTTAAAAAACAAAGTATCAGCAAAATATTTTCAAAATTGCACCTAGCTGAAATGGCTTTTATTGCTATAAGCATAGAAAAGATATCTAATAAAGATTAGAAGTGGCTAAATGAGCTGTATGTGGGGGAAGAATCACTTAAGCAACACTATGAAGTATATCTATACTCTTATTATACAGAATGCCTTCTTATAGCATATTACTGTACAGACTATTTGAGCAGATTGTGTGCTCTATTATCCTTCCTTGGTCACTAGGTGCTGAGCTGAAGAGATTTAGAGAACTGAACAAGACATGAAGCTGATGATATAGAGCCCAAAAAATTGGCCTGATTCACAGGGTTGCTGAGAGCCTATTGAAGCAATTGGCTCCACAGCCACTTAGCACTGCTGAAAATAAACCATTTTCTCTCATACTCACTAGTGTGAAATGAAGCATGACCCAAAACACCTGGCCTCTACAGCTGGTTGGAAAGTTCAAGAAGCTTAAAAAGAAATGGGAAATAAGATTTTCATTTTCTCTACTATTTTTATGTAATTTTTATGTAGCTGTTTCCCTTTGCTTATGAATGGGAACCCTAATTTCAGATCCTTACCCAAGAGAATTTCTCTCAACCAGCACAAACCAAGCTGCCAGCTTCCTTTAAAAACTAAGTAGGTTCAAAAATATCAAGGCTGGGAGGTTATTGAAAGGGGAAGGTAACTATCTGTCTTATTATCAGGAAGCTGATAGGTGGCTGCTTCACTTGTAGCTATTCTTAGGGCACCTGGAGAGTATGTTTTCCTTCCATGCTGTCCCTTTGGTACTGTTAACAAATGCTACACTGAAAGTCTTGTCCCTAATGAGGTCAGGAGTAAAACTGTTATTGATTCTTAGAGCCAAGGATTAAGTATCTTTATGTATTTTTCCCTATATTTAGTGATAGTTGTGTTTGTGTTCAGAACGGATAATTAAATAGTCATTGCAATATAACCTAATAGTGTTCTTTGTGTAACTTTCAAACTTCATATTTAAAGAACCAGACTCTGAAACTAAACAAAATCTGTACTTAATTACTCCTCTGTAGACATGCTAGGGATTTGTCTTTTTCAAAGAAAATAAGTTACTATTTTTCCCTTGAGGTAGAAGACCCAGTGACATTCTGAATAAAATGGATGCCAATTGAGCCAATATTAATACAGTCAGAATAGAAGACATAAATAATTTAAATCCTTTGTGAAAAACTACAGGAAAAATCATGTTGTTATCTTGCAGCAGATAATTTCAGAGGCAGAACTGCAGGATAGAGTGTGAATTAAAAAAATATTAAAATGGGAAGTTTGCCTAGCAAATAAAAACATTTCATGGAAGATTACGAGCAGATCAGGTTTTGTGAAGAAGCTACAAATTCATAAGTACAACTATGTTCTGGGCGTACTCACTTGGCAATTGTCATGATAGTGATGAAACAATTCTTTTTGTGATTCCATCCACTGTCTGCCAATTTCCTCTGATGACCTTTTCACTATTATGTTGTTTGAGAATGTTTAATTTACTCAGATGAGATGAAGTACAAAGAAGGTGACTTTTAGAAGAGTTGTAACAGATATTAGGTGACTTAGGGCAGTTTGTAGGATCCCTTATTTTATGGAAAGTTTATGTGGGAATCAATTCTAGGTAGGGATACTTGCATATGGATGTATGTATGTAGACACCAACATGTACACCAAATGTCTTAGCTCTTCTACAATTAATACAATCAAACAATGACACGGAGTGACCTCACTTCCAAGAAGATATGATTGCCCAGTTGTGTCTAGTAGATGGGGATGCTTTGCCATGGTTTAATTCCTGCCAGCAGCTAAACCCCACACAAACAGTGGCATGATGGTGAAAATACGGTGGGATGGGGAGAGAATCAGAACAGGAAACAGGAGAAAACTCATAGATCAAGATAAAGACGGTCTAAAAACTAAAGCAAATGTTGCTCATCCCAGTAAATCAAACAAGGAGTTCATTCATCATTTCCCAGGGGCAGGCAGGTGTTCAACCATGCCCAGGAGAGCAGGGTTTCATCACATTTAATGGTGAATTGGGAAGACAGACACCATCACTCTGAATTCCCCCACCCTTTCTTCCCCCAGATTTCTATACTGGCCATGATCTCATGCAGTATGGAATATGGATGAGAGTGATGCTTCTATTTCTTTTTCTCTCCTGGTAGCAAGATTTATTGATGAGTTTATATTTCATTTTGAGACTGCATGTAATTTCCAATTTGCTATTCAGAGCAAATGGGTGAGACCCAGGGAATACAGGAGACAGTCCTGAAGGTATACAGGAGAAGTTAAAGTAATTTAGCCCAAATGAAACAATGAAATCAGAATAAAATGATGCATTTCAGTTTCTTTTTTAAGAAAATAAGAGCTTTGCTTTTTCAGGTTCGTTTTTAAATAAAATATTTGAACAGAGATTGAGTTGGAAAATCACACCAACAAATCATTCAGGAGTTATTTCTGAGAACATATCTCAAGTTCAACAAAAAAAAAAAAGATAAAAGAAGTAAAGTTGTAGAATCATAGAATTACAGAGTATGCTTAGTTAGAAGGGAGCCATCAGATCTAAAAAATCCCATCACTTATGGAGTAGTTTAGGATATATCAGGGAATTTATATGGCTGACAGCTGGCTAGCAACTTGGCATTAGTTGTAATGTACACAAGCATCTCAAACAGCAAAGCAAAGTAAGAATATAGATTATGAGATCTTAACGTATGAGGAATAATAAGTAGCTTCGTTACACAAGGAATTCCACTATTTCCAGTAGACAAAAGAATATCGAAGATTTTAATCAGGATAAGTTTCTCAGTTTGACTCAAAGCTTGAGAAAAATATGATGGTGTTTTGCTACATTTCTCTTTCGAGGAGGGGAATGATAGAACAGTTACCAAAAATAAAATAATGATTGTCCTAATAGCTGCTGTGAGCTTAAAGCTACAGCCACTTCCCACTTCAGTTTTGTTTTATTTGATGACTTGAGGAAAACATTCTTAACTTGACTCTAGAAAATTAGACAAGAAAATGAATGTGAGATGCCGTAGATCAGAAAACATTCAGAAAATGTGAGGATGGCAGACATACAGAAATAGGAGAAGCACCATTCCAAATGAAAAAGGATCATTCATTTGGTTAGTATTTTTTTATATGTTTGCAATTTTTTTTTCTGCAGGTAACATATTTCACGCCAAGTTTTTGATATATTTTACAAATGCTAGTGAGCTGAGCCTCAGAGCTGCAGCCTCCTGATGTTAAGTGGATAATATTAGTCACATATCACAGAGGAGAAAACTTGTGTTAAGCCCTTGTAAAAGCTGTGAATTTTGCCCTGTGTGATTCTGGAAAGTCAATGTGTCTCCACACTAACATGGGAATGCACTGCTGAACAGATTAATGATGGGTTGTGTATAAACTTGCTGTGATTGCTCCTCTGTGCACAAATGCATTGTACATGTAAATCAAGCCTGAGTGCTACTTGGCGTGTATATTGTAAAGGATATTAAGAAACAAGGCACATACAAAGAAGATAGAAGGAAACAAGCAATGCACAGGTAGCTGGATCTGTCTGAATAGAGCTGATTACACACTCAAATTTTAGTTATATTTCAGCCAATCAGCCAGAATGCAAATGTGAGTACTTGTAGAAAAAAAGGAAAAATATATGTCAGCAGGGGAAAATTACCTAAGAAGGGCTTGCTGCAGATCACAAATTAATAGTCTGCCTTTTGCTCCTCTCCCAAGCCAATAAAACTGCTCACTGTCCTCTACATTCAGCTTTGAAGCCAAAATTCATCTTAGAGGGAAACAGCAAAGCCAGAAGTGGCAACAATGATCCTTGTAATTTATCCCTTTCTTAAAATGGAATCCTCCTCACAGTTATTCGGAAATCTCTGTGCTATATGAGGCTCACTGTCTTGCTCTTAGGAGAGAAAAGAAAGGAAAACAAATAAAAAAGCATAAGTCCTATTTAACCTTTTCTGGGAAAAAAAAAAATGCTTCAGGAGATATTTCTTCCTCTTTTCATTTCTTACTCAACCTGTAAACAACATGCAATCTTTGAGATGAATAAAAGGGTCATTTTATAAGGACATTGGTGCCTTCATGAAAAAATGGTTTGCCACTTGTTTTATTAATAACATTTCTAGATTACCAACAATCTCTGGGGCCTACTCAGAACTCTGGAATCATCACCCATCACTTGAAGCAGGAAAAAAACTAAATTCCATTCTAATTTTTTTTTCTCCTCAGCAAAAATCTGATTTAATCTAAAATAATAGTAAAAATTTGGAGATTTTTCTTGTAATTTCTGAGACTAAAATCTGTTTTGAGATACACTTGAAAGCGTACACATTTATCTGTCTGGTCTGAAACCACTTACAAAGTGAACTGTACTGTCATATTTTCAAGGTTCAGTTTTAATATTTCTATGTGTTAGAGAGCTAAATGATATGGTAACAAGGTACAGAAAAGAGTTTTTCTTAGATAACCAGATTTTAAATGGGATGGATCAGATTTTGTCAATCTATAGTAAAGCTAAAATAGTAGAAAGCCACCAGTATCAATAAGACAGGGAGATATTCTTTATTAAGCAATTTTTACTGGAAAGAAAGGTAATCTGTAACTGATACTTAAAAGATATTTCTAGTGTATTGGAAATTATTTTAAGATTAAGATACATTGAAGATTGTAGCTGCAGCAATCTGAAGAAATCTCCAAAATTCTTGGCAAACAGAAAATAGATACTGCCTCCCATGAAATGCCCCTAAACTTGGTGATACCCTTAAAAACCACAGTTAACAGATAAGACCCAAATCTGAAGCTATCTTCTGGTTCATACTTGACAGATAATTTTAAAATTTTAATTCCATGATTCCATACAAAAAATATTCAAGTTCTTGCTCCACAGAAAGATCTCACAGACCATCCTGGATAGTGTTGCCAATCATTTAGAAAGTAATTGAAAAATCACCTGAGTGTGCAAAAGGTCCCAGACATTTAATAGACATGTTTCACAAAAACAAATGTTGATAAAAATCAGATAAAGATTTCAGACTGGAAAATGAGCAAAAATCTCCACAAATCTGTTGGGTTAAACAGTTTGGGCCCTTTGCTTTAGAAACTGTATCACTGACACTTTCGCTGGCTGCAGTAAAAGATAACCTCAGTCCCCACAAAATTCACCTCTTTTGGATTGCTTTGTGTACAGTGCCACTACTGTATATTTCATCTCCTTTGAAAATCCTGGGAAATCACAGGATTAGGGCAAGTGGGCTCCAGCACAGCATCTGTGCTCTCTCTCCTACACCCACTCTTACTCATAGGCTGAGGGTGGGCAAAGTCTTGAGAAGGGACACAGCCAGGACAGCTGATCCCAGCTGACCAAAGGGAATATTCCACACCAGGAGCCATCTACCGAGGAATACAGAGAAAGGAGGAAACAGGTGGGGGGAACAGGGATGTGTGGGCACGGCATGTTTGTCTTCCAGAGTGACCACTACACATGCTGAAACCCTGCTTCCTGGGAAGTGACAAGACATTGTTTGCTGATGGGAAGTAGAGAGTAAAATCTTTTTTCACATCTTCAGCCTTTGCTTTTCCTTTATTAAGCTGCCTTATCGTCCCCCATGAATTTTTTTCTATCTCATTTTCTCCCTGCCTTTTCTCACTGAGGGGAGGAGTGACAGAGAGGCTCAGTGGGCTGCTGGTGTCCAGCCGAGGTCAATCCCTTATACAGGAATTTTAAGCTTTTTCACTATCAACTTTATTTCTTTTGTCTCTTCTTAAGTCTGTCCTATTCCTTTTGCACTTTTTTTAACTTGGTATTGCTTAGCAGAAGACATTTGAATGTAATAACTGTAGCACAATAACTTCAAACTTTAGAAGAAAGTTTTGACAGGCCTCTCATCAGTATCAGTAACTGAGTTTTCTTCAATTTCATTAATACTATGTGTAAGAATACCGGAAAAATTAATATTTTGCTTTCCAATTCAGCTCATATATTTTTCAATTCTCTTTTATTCATATGGAAGAAACTGGACAGATTTTGAATATACCACCAAAATATTTTTTTCATCTTGAGCACAAAGCCTGTCCAAACCACAGCTGCTTTCCCAAAAATCATTTAAAAAAGACCACATTATAGAAAGGAAAATGAAAAAAGAAAAAAAAAAAGCCAACAAATTTAAAAACAATTTTTCTTCACATTTTAGCTTGTGTATAAGAATATTTCTCTTAATTTTACAAAACTTTTTGAAGTAAGAAACTCAACAAACTGAAAAAAAATCTGCAATAAGAAATGGATATCAGTTTAGCTGTTTTGCTTTCATATTACTCATCGCCACAACATCTAAAAGATTTCAGCTATCTCTATAGGCAATAAAATTAACACCTATTGAGTATGACACATTCAATTTCTCATGCCTCTAAAGAGGCAAATTTCCATACATGGATCTTTTTCCTGATTTTTTTAGTTATATGGGATGAAATTTGTTCTTAAATATATACTCTGTAATTGACATACTTCAATGGGTGTATTTTAGGCTCTAGTTCAGAAACTGGTGATGGATGTCATTTCTTGAGGGAATTCATCTTAGATAATATTTAGCACTTACATTTTGTGTCTTTTTTTCTGATCTTCCCAAGCTACTTTGTAATGTTGAATGATTCTTCATTATTATATGTTGGATAGATAGGTAGATATAAAAGCTATTTCACTCTTGACCAGAGAAGATGAGATTCTCCTAGCAAAACATATTAACTCAACGTCAAAACTTGTCTTAGAAAACTAGAATGGTAACACTTGCTCCACTGATTAATTATTCCTCCTATTGAAGTCATCTTATTTAGGCAAAGAGATTCAAGGACAGGGAGTATGTATTGAAAATGCAGCAAAGGTCTATTTAGTGATTGAGGCAGGTGAGAAATGCACCAGTTCTGTGTATAAGGCAGTGAAATAATTGTTTTCTACATGTGCAGATGCATCACACCAGTTAAAATTATATTCTTTCATTATGTGTTCAGAGAAGGAAGAACTTTGTCTGAATTCTGTGTCCAGAGACAATTACATGAAAAACACTGTTTCAACATGACAACTAAAGAAATTAATTCCTTGATGCTAGTACTGGTTGTTTGATAATAACTAAGTGCATAGAATTTTCTCAGGGCTTTAAAACTGTTCGATTTTTTACAATTATTACTTTAGGACAAAAATGTCACATTAGCAATATAAATTCACCACAAATTAAAGGCAGCAGTAGCAGATTGACAGTTCCGAAAAGCTGGGAGATTGTAATTTATAGATCATATATGCAATATTGCAATGATCAGAGTCAGGGACTTGTTAAAATCTTTTATCAAAATGTGGAAGTGAATCTCAAATAACTGTGGATAAAAGGTGTGGATTGAAAAAAAGACCTTTGAAAAAATTGTTAATTATAAAAAAAGAGAAAGATATATTGAATGAAGCCAATTAAAATAACCTCTTCAAAACAACCAGGCTTAGAGCTCTACACATAGAAAGGATGTACATTAAGAAGGACGAATTTTTGGCTTGAAAATCTTTAATCTGGAAAACATTACATTATTTTAGGAGGCATTTCTTCTTATCTCAGAAGACATTTATAGGTAAGAAAATTTTGCTGTTTCTTCCAATTTTTTTTTTTTTTAAGAAGTAACATACATTTTGGAGATTAATTTAAATACAGATATAAAAATAATGAAAACTGTGGGAGAATTCTGCACAGTGTTCCCATATCTGGCTTTTGGAAAAAATGTGAAATAACAGGAGACACCAAAAGAAATAGCTGTCAGTAGCTCCTGAATTCTTCCCCTGAGACCATAGACGATTTCAATCTCTTTAGCTGTAAGTATTTTACAGTGCTTTACTGTCTTCATTAGAAGAAAATGCTGGACAATAATCAGCTCTTTAGCAAAAAAACATCATGATAAAAACAGTGACCAGGAAGCAAAACTTTACAAATTAAAATATCCAATTGACATAATCTTTAATTGTCAGACTGTAATAATTTGAACAAATGATTAATTGATAGAACAAAGGGATCACTTGGTGGTCTGTCTTATCAATTTGAATAGAAAATGCAGTTTAGCAAATGAGGTTTTAGGATATTAGGAAGCTTAGAGATGTAAAATAAACATGAAAGTATTCAGAAGATGATCAGATAAACTATTGTTCCTTTTGGTCAAACATCTGAAAGCAGAAAACATAAACCATCTGTAAATTACATACCCTGGTATTTCTTTGATGTACTGTTGCCCAGACTCTGAACTCAATGACCCTTTGCAAGTCTGAAGAGTGTATAGGCAACGGGTAGGTTACAATGTGGGTTTATCCACATTTAATACAACAGGATTTTTTTCCAAATTTCAAATTAGTAGGCAAGTTACGATAGTACATATGACACCTTTACTGTCAGAAAAGACTACAAAGCACTTTGCATAAACCAAGGAAGATCTCCAGAGACCAGATGAATTTTAGATCTTTTCTGTCTTAATTTTTTGTCATTAACCTGGTGCCGAAGAATAATGCATTGTCAAAGACATGTATTTTTAATTGTACAAACAAGTGAAATCACCAGGTTAGCATATGTAAATATGTATCTCAATGTGCAAACCATTTACACATAAGCAGGACTGAAAAATTATTTATATGCCTTATGAGAACTAGAGTGGCCTCATCTGATTGAATATTTTAAGACAGAGGTCCAAAACCCTTATCTGCTGTTCATTGGCACTGGCTGGAATACAAAAGAATGCATTGCACAGATGTGTAGAATATGAGTTCGTGGGAAATCAAGGGAGAATAAAACCTCTCTCAATAATTTAGGATCACTTCAATCTACAGTTTCTTTTAATTTACTCCCTGAACAAAGCTGCTTGTCACTTACACAAATTTGAGCAGAGAAAGGTGAGACAGACTGAATAGGGACCTAACTCAGCACTTTGCTGTCATTTGCAAAATTAACTTTAGTAGATCATCAGAAGCAGGAGCTACCTCGGGTTCATAATGCCAGCTTCCATCCCTGAGCTAAAGCTCTAGCAGGTCCTTGAGGAATAAGTGACACCTTTACAGGGAGAGAGTGCTGAGTACAAACCTCTACAAACCTTTCCCTAGCCCTCAGGACTCTGGCACTGCTCCCACTGTCACAGCTCATGCCAAGAATTATTTTAGCTAGTAGTGGCCCTTGAAAACACATATGCTTGAGTGACTTGCACTACTAGCTCCTAAATTAGTCTGTGCAGCTGTGTGTTTCTTGTTACCTTCACCTTCCCAGAATCACATTAGGTTGAAGAGTGATTCAAGAAGCTTCCAATAACCTAACTTTCAGAATCCCGTTCAAAAAGTGCCTGTCACTCAATCAAGCTGTCAGGGAAATCAAATAAAAAAACTTAAATTAGAAAAACTTAATGAATAAATCATGGAAAATGGCCATGAAGATTCCAAAGGCTTGTTGGAACTGCTTATCAAAAAGGAATAAAAAATACATACCTAGTATCTTATTGATACTAAGTCTATTAGGCAATTCTTTCCAGCATTCAGTAGACAAGCTGAAGATATTTATCAGCCTACATAGCAAGGGTCCTGTGTGGGTTTTCACATTCCACATCTGCAACTGGACTTTGAAAAAGAAAATAAAGGAAGTATGCTAGATTTTATATTTCTACTACTACTTAAAGCGCTTTCAGGGTTTCACTACTACTTAAACTCTCTCCTCCTTTTTCCTGCCTTACAGAACTGATTTATTTTTAAGGAGACAGATTCAATCTTTGTCACCTGAACTTCATCCCTTTGCAGGGAAACTGCTAATGTTATTTAAGCAGTTCAATTGTTTCCTCTGCTTGACTAAACTACTAATAGCTTGTTAAATAACTGAGCTAAAGGCAAAAGGTACATTTCACAGTGGAGCTTTCCTAGAGACTTTCTGAGAGGATATTGACTTTGCTTTAATTGTCCGTGACAAGGTAACTTTTAGTTTCCCAACCAGAATTCAACTCCATACAAGGGCACTGTAGGTTTGAACAAGAGGCAGCTTCTTATGGAAGTGGCAAACTAATTTGTAAGGAAATTGAAAGGACCATAATACTAAGCCCACCAGAGAAGAATGCGAATCAGTATCTTGAACCTATGTGTGGAAGAGATTCCCTCAATAGTGATGAGGGTAGGCAGAGAGGGTGTTGAGGCTTTCTGTTTATGAGACAATAGCTAGAGAATGGACTTGTAAAAGCTGATAAAATTAAAACAGAGACCTAAGGCCTGCCCAGATCCTTCTGTAGGGCCTTCCTACCCTTCAGCAGATTGACACTCCTACCCAATTTGGTAGCATCTGCAAAACAAGGGTGCACTTGATTCCCTCATCCAGATTATTGATAAAGATATTAAACAGAACTGGCCCAAATACTGAGCCCTGAAGAACTACTTGTGAACTATACCCGACTTGTGACTGGCCACCAGCTGGATATGGCACCATTCATCACCTCCCTCTGGGCCAGGCATCCAGCCCCATCCTGTCTGGGCCTCATCCTCTGGTTGTCCTGCATCTGTTGCATGATGGCACTCAAAATTTTCTATTCCATGACTTTCCCTAGAACCAAGGTCAGGCTGACAGGCCTGTAGTTCCTCCTTCCAGCCAGCCCTTCTTGTAGATAGGTGTCCTATTTCCAACCTCCAGTCAAGCGGGACCACACCAGTGAGCTGTGGCTCTTGGTAAATGATACAGTGTCTTGGCAAGCTCTTCCACCAGCTCATTCAATGGCCTTGAGTGGATCCTGCCTGCCTCCACAGACTTGTCTGTGTGTGTGTGGTGTAGCAAGGTCATTGCCCTTTGGATTATGTGGGGGTTCATTCTGCTTACCTTCCCTGTATTCCATCTCAAGTTTCTGGGTACCTGGAGAACAAGGAGTCTGATTATTAAAGACTGAAGCAAAGAAATCACTGAGTATCTTATTCTTTTCCTCATCCTTTGTTATGATATTTCCCCCCACATTATATAAAGGATGGAGATTCTCCTTAGCCCACTTTTTGCTGCTAGTATGTTTATAGAAGTATTTTTATTGTTATTTTCAGCAGTAGACAGATTAAGTTCTAGCTGGACTTTCCTCTAATTATGTCCCTTCCAACCCACACAATATCAACACAATGTCTCCTGAGCCACCTGTCCCTTCTTCGAAAGGTGATTTACTTTCCTTTTTTCCAGAGTTCAAGCCAAAATTCTCTCTTCAGCCAGGCTGATCCTCTCTTGCAGTACATCTTTTGGCAATGGGGGTGGCCTGGTCCTGAGACTTTAGAATTTCCTCGTTGAAGAAAGTCCAGCCTTCCTGCAATTCTTTTCCCTTCAGGACTGCCTCACAAGAGACTTTGTCATGAGTATACTTTTCTGACTACATTCCAACTATCAAAGTGGCACAGAGGCAAAGAGCTCTTTCCTACTGTGTGGTAGACTTCTCATACCTGAACGATCACACAGGAAGGATCTTGTACACACTATCTTTACAGTAGGTTCATGCTGCCCAGACACACTCACTTGCAATAGCAGTTGAGAACAGACTTACTCCTCTTCTAGGTAGGGTTAAAATGATGTGGATAAAGAAGGCTTACAGGTTGGTCTAGACAGAAAGTTGTGAATTATTTATGCAATTAAAACTGTGTACCTGTACAAAGAATATAAATTGCCCAAAACGCTTAAAAACAAAATTCATTCATTTCATTCAGCTAGGCAGAATGGCAATTTGGAAAGGAGAAGAAAAAAGAAAAATTTTGTCCAGCGCAGATAAGATACAAAGCATATTAAAGAAAAAGAAGGGGCTCAGTCCTCCTCCAGAGCAGATACTGTTGATTTGTGACAAGGTTTGCCACAGAAGCAGCATCAATGCAAACTTTTCATGACACAGAATGTAAACCAGAGTTATCCCCAGTGCCTACAATGTGATAAAGGCAAAGTCATTCCTCTCTCCTGCAAAAGCCACAGGACCGTCTCTAGGACATCATGCATCTGCTTGTGTCCTCTTCAGGTCTCATGTGGAAGCAAGCCCAGTCCCCTGTTGAAACGCACAAACTGAACAGTTTAAGTGCTCAAGTCCATTTGGACATTAAATACTCACATTCTTTCTCTTTAAATCACCTCCAACAAGAATGTCATCTACTCACTGGAACAGCTGCAACACAACTTTTCAGCTCCATTATATGCTTATTGTTTTGATGTGCCCTCCCATCAATCATGCCTTTGTACCTGACAGTTTCTCAGGACAAGCAGGATTACTTGTTTACACATAGTCATCTGGGTGCCTAGTATCTGCTCAAATGAGCCTGTTTCCAGGGTTTGACACTGTGCTCCTTTTACTGCCAACAGCATTGGCATTACCTCTCTTCTCACTGAATATGCCTCATCTGCTAAGAGCTCCCACTTTCACAATAGATATGTGAAACACAATAGATATGTGGGACAATTTCACCGCAAATTAGCTAGAGCCAGTTACTCAAAAATTATTACATGTTGTTGCAGGTCCATCACAGCACACTAGGGGATGTGTTTATATTCTCCACACATTTCCTAACTCAGGCTTAACACAGGGCATCTGATGCTTGCAGGAACAAAATGTTCATTTATACTAAGTGTAACAGTACACTTAGCTCTGCAGTCTCATTACTACAACTTTATTTTCTGGAAGCTTACTAACTTAATTGTAGTTTATAGACCAAATGTTTCAACTTAACAAAAATAACATTTCGTTGTTTTTCTCTCTCTAAAATAAAAACTTAATTTAAATTTCTGAGTAATAAGGTATCTCCAATATCAGCATATTTCTAGTCCATTTACTTACACATAGTATGATTTTTTAGACTTAAATTTTCTCCTACTTGCTTTTTCTAAAAGGTAAAAATCTCAGCATGATAACTGAATTGTGTTCATGCTGCAACATCAAAACTAGATGCTTTCAGGCTAGACACTCAGAAATTACAAATGTAATTAAAGCTTTGCTTTAAAATACTTCTCAGAGCATATTGGTAGTGAGAAATACTTCCCTTGATGTCTCAGTGTTCTGACAGCTGTGCTTAGTGAAATCAGGTTAGTTTCCTCTTAATAACTGCAAAAATAAAGACTTCCTCTTTTGTGGGAGGTGTAACAACTTAGTAAATTTAATACTGGGCACCAAAGCAAGCTATTTTCAGAGAATATACAACTTAATAATTTAGTGTCATGAAAAAAGATATATGTGTTGCACTAACAATATTTTGCTCCTTTGGTGCATGTCCATTCTTACAGTAAGTTTGTAATTTTGCATGTTGTAACTTCATATTCTGTACCTTTGATAAAGTAACTGATCTTGGGGGGAAAAAAAATGTACAATATGCTGAACCTAGGCTGCAAGGAAAGTCCTTGAGAGGTACCACATGAAAAATTCTTAATGAATATGAATGGACAGAATAAAAGAAAACACAAAAATAAATAAAGAAGGTTTTACAACAACAGTGTTTCAAATCAGGAGTTACTGAACAAAGAGTGCCACTACAGAAATGATCTTGCCACTTAATGAGTATTTTTGTTAATGATCTTTGCTACCAAAAGCAAGACTATGCTAATGAATATTGTCACAGAAGAAAATTTGAGAGGCATTTTCAATAGCAAAGATCAAGGTAAACACAGAGGAAGCAATGGATGACCTTGAGACCTTGACACTACAATTTGAATGACGTTCTGCAACAGAAAAAGAAAGAAAAACAAGACATTAAGCCCAAGGACTCCTACTATAAAATCAGTTTGAAATACAAAAGAAGGACAAAATACAAAGAATATATAAGAGAAAGAAAGTGGTTTTCACCACAAATGAACCTACAATAATCAGGCCAACAAATATTCCGATAATTTTGGAGCAAGCAGACTGGTTCAGTGGAGCCAAAAGTGTTGTCTACAAAATGCCAGACTAAAAATAACAACAACAAAAATAAAATCAGAAGAGAAGGATGTATTGTAAAGGGCAATTTTGTAATGTCCCCATTTGGTTGAATATTAAAAAAAAAAAAAATAGTTTTAAGAAGACTATGGCACAAACCTCCTAAACATTAGGGGAAGTAATATTAAAAGTATCCAAAAGTGACAGTGTAAATTTATGTGTGTGTGGTCATCTTTTGTATATCCCTGACATGGCAGAAAACTACATCCAGTGACCATGGTCTCTGTGTCAGAAGCTGGTGGGATGAGGACAAAATCTCATCTGCTTTTTCTTACAATATATACTTGCGCAGCCTTCTTCCTAAGAAACCATTAGTCACTGGAAAATATCTCCACAGATACAGTTTGTGATAACAATAAGTGTAACTAAAAATATATATAAAATTAATAAACATATTTTTATCTTTGTGATTTTTTTAGTTTTAGGGCTCCAGAGCTATGAAGACATGTTCTAAGTGTGGTAAGGGCAAACATTTGGGTTATTGAACTACCATTGTATTCAATTTTATTTTGACAAATAATTCAAATGTTCAACCCAGAGCAACTCTGACATTCACAAAAAAAGAGATTTTTCCATCACATAAAGGGGACTCTGAATGGCTCGGCAGGCCACTTAAAGCCTTCATCCCATGAACTAGAAGGCATTTATGTCTTTGTGATATAACGTCCTCAGGATTTCATTGACATTTATAAGATGTGAATTTCTTTCAGGCAAACATAAGTTGCTTCATAAAGGATAGTCCAACTTATAGTCATTAGTTTATTCTCAATGGACATGTAAGAAATCCTCTAAATAATAGTCACTGTAATTTAAAATCTCAGTAAAACTTACTCAAAAAAAAGAAAAAAGTATTCAGGGAAATGAGTTTCTTTTTTGCAAATCAAACCAAAAGTGTTTGGTCTGACTGCTGAAATCAAAATATGAAAGAAGAACAGTGGATAAAGGAGATAAAGGAGAGGTTAACAATTCTTACAGGTCACCTCTGGACCCGTTTGAAGGAGTAAAGTTCTGTAGAGTCATTTCCTCTCTAAAATCTAAGAGTTGTATGGAAGAAAAAAAGACATAAACCTGACTCGAAAAAATTAGAATAAATGTCAAATATCAACAGTTAAAGGCTCTGGAAGTATCATGGTCCTCTTATTCTTTAAAAAGGATGGCAAGAAGTAATCTAAGAATATTTTCTCCTCTATTTTGAGCCTTGGAGACCTTTTTATTTGATATGAAACCCTCCACATCTGACAACGACCGTTTCTCTAATAATGAGTAAAGGATATTTCTTCCTTGTATACATTAGTCCTTAGAATGAAATTGCCACAGACCTCCAATTCTGAAGGACTTTTATGTCGTCTTGGGACAAGAAAAAGAAACAAATTTAATTTCTTTTATTTGAAGGGTAATAGATGTTTGAGGAAAGGCATGATAAGCCCCTGCAAAATTAGGCAGTGTAGGAGTAATGGAGAGTCATCAAGAAATTGGAATCAGATCTCTTGTGAAGATGTAGTGGTTGATATGACATCTGGCCAAATGTAACACTGGGTTTCTAAATATCTTCCTACTCTTTGTTCCGTTGTCAAGACTGACACTTTATCTGAATTCACATATAGCTCATTGATTCACTGTTAATTTCCATTGTTCTTTTGCTAATCCTAGAATTCCAATTTTTGACATATTTCTTGTGCCCTGTCCTTTTTCTGGTCATTGAATATTTTGTTCAGAAGTTTTCTGTCCTGAAACTGAATAGGGATATATCCTGCATCACAGAAAAGGAGGGTGGCAGAAAGAGGAATTATGTTTGGCCAACACGCCTATAAATTCTGTCGATTTTCTCCCTACAGTGGAAAACAACGTCTCGGTATTTTTCCCATGCCACTTGACCTTGCTTCCACTGGACATACACCTTCATTTTTTGCCTTATTTCCAAAAGGAATACTACATGCATATGTGTCTTCACATAATCATTGTTGTCATAATTTGGTTTTGTTGCCAGCTCTTCTAGAGATGTAAAAGACACTTAGATACGATGCTTAAGAACATTCATTTGTGGTGAATGTAGCAGTGCTGGGTTAATGGAATACATGATCTTAGACGAATTCTCCCAATTAAATGATTTTATGATTCTACGATTCTAAGATAATAATTGCAGCTGTCAATCTTGATAAAGCAGATAGGACTGGTGGAATTTTTGATTCATGTTCATTAGTGATCACAGTAATGCTTTTCATCCCAAAATAACTGGAAAGAGTAGGAAACCACAAGGCAAAACAGTAGTTTTCATAAAAAAAAAATTAAGAGGGGCCCTCTGGGTGTTTGGCTTACTTTCAGGTGCAAGTCCCAATGCAGACTTGCCTACTAATCACAGTGCACATATGTCCAGGTGAAGATTTAAGCACAGGGGGCGAAAACTGTTTTCATTTTAATGGCAAGGAGAAGAGAAGGAATTGAGCTGTACTCCATTCCACCAGGACATATCCAGAGTGAGGTTCTGGTTCTTAATACAATACATGATATAATCCTCATTTTGAAATGGGAAATAAGGAAGACTCGGGCAGCTACATGCCAGTCGGTCCTACCTCTGTGCACAGCAAGATCATGGCGTAGATCCTTCTGAAAACTAAGCTAAGGCGCAGTGAAAATAAAGAAGTCGTTGGTGACAGTCTCCATGGCTTCACTAAGAGCAAATCATGCCTGATAAATTTGGCAGCCTTCTTGTGGGGTTACAGCATTGGTGGATAAAGGACAAGAAACTGACATAATTATTCAAGCTACAGTTCAATACTATAGGTCATCACTAGATGACTACTCTTTTCTTTGCAGCAAGGAATGGGTAGATGCTAAGAGGTTACAAGTGAGGCTGGCAACAGCCAGGGTGGTGTTTGACAGACACAGAATGCCCATAGGAAGTAACCTCAGTAATCCTGCACTGACAATGAAAACTGAAAGGTCTCTGAAGCAGAGTTCACTGACAAAACAAGCTTGCAGTCTGTGGGAAGAAAAAAGTGTTTATTGAACAGAAAGGTTAGAAAAAAGGAATCTGAACATTCTTCTACTCTCCTTCCTTGCTCCACAGTAGTATCCAGAAAAAAAAAAAAAAAACCAACCACAAAAAAGGTATGCAAATAAACAGGATGACATTTTTAAAATACTTGACTAATAACAATGAATTTTCCTCTTTCTAAACAGCCCAGAAAAAGCCCAGGTTTCCTGAGTGGCTGGGTTGTAGTTGGTGGTTGTGATTTTCTCCTACCAGAATTACCTTTCACTGAGCTGCTGATGATTTCAGAAGAGTTGCTGAGTTGGCCTTCCTTTCAGCCCATATATTCTGCATTTTTTTGTGGCCATTATTAGTAATGCATTCCTCTCCACCACCTTTGTAAACACTTGGACAATAGTGCCACCTTTATCTTATCTCAAGATCTAATCACAGTGGCTTAGAGCAATCCAGGTACCCACAGAGGCATATTGGGTAGGGGGGAGGGGATGGCATCAGTGGTCACTGATGTCTTCAGTCTCAAAACTTGGGGTGATCTTTCTTTGACTACAATATGTATACGAGCAGTTGCTTCCCTGTACAGTTTGGCACTGGGAAATTTTGTCTCGATGTGTTACCAGGATGTGCCAGACAGACCTTGCCTGTGCCAGGCCTAGAGTTAACACCATCCTGTCTCTCCATTCTGTACTTCTCTCATGGCAAAGTCCTTCTGTGGCCTAAACAGTGTTTGGGACTCGCTACTGTTCTTTCTGAGTCCTTACAACAGGTCAAAGGGTATGTAATGCTCCAGACATTGGTCCTGGGTGCCGAAATTTTTCAGGCATAAGGGCTGATTCAAGATCAGTGTTTCTGCAGAAGGTTCCAGCTAGAAAAAAATTCCGTTGTTTCCAAGGGAAAAGATATTGTCTCTGACCAAGTTAACAAACAAAACCAGATTTTTCTCTGAGCAACCTAGAATCTCTGTTTTGGTATATAGGGTCAGTTGTGAATTTTGATCAGTGCTGTACTTGTTGTACATCTGAAAAGGAGTCTTTGGGCTGACAAAATGGACTTACGAAAAAGGAAGGGAACAAAAAGCTATTCCATGTAAAAGAAAACTGACAGCCACTTGATTAAGGGAAACCCTGCATTTTCTGGGTTTCAAAACTGGTGATCAAGGATTTCATTTGCAGAGATCCCTCTAATCCATCACAGCTGGATTGAAAGATGTTGGGAGCTGGTTTTCACCATAGTGGATACTATGTAGAGCCAAGTACTCTATTATGGAGAAAAAAAAACAGGAAAAGAGCCTCTAATCATTGAACATAAATTAGTGAAAACTTGGTGCTTGCTTATTTTATGCAGCATATTACAGTCAACTGTTCTACTGTGACACTGGGAAATTATTTACCTCCATGAAGATATTGTGGGAATAAATGATTTAATATTTTGAAGTCCGTGGATACCATTGTAATGACTTCAGTAGCTAAAATGATCAAAGGATTAATATTTTTGTATTCACAGAAGGTTTTGGCTGAAGCAGGAGTCCTATGGGTGTGGGGGAAAGTTCATATATATAAAAGCCATGTGCCAGTTTTATCATTTTCTAGCTTTTAAGTTCTAGACTTCATAGTCTAGAAAATATTCTCTTCTGTTCTAGAATTTTTTTCTGCGATAAATAGAGAAAGAGGCAGAAGTTAAAATGTACATTGTTTAACTAAAAGCAGTCTCTGTGTTCCCTCCTCTTTGTCTGTGGAGGGATGCCCTAATGCTTGTTGCAAAGCTAATAAAAGGAGAGAAAACCTGGATTCTTTACTATTCACTGCAGAAAACAAAATTTCATATTTATACAACACAAAATATAAATTATTTACCTGATGGACCCCAGTGTCCTCTGAAGAAAAATGTTATCTAACTAATACACTTTGAAAACATGCATGGGGAAAAAACAATAAAAAATCATAGAGATTCTTTACCCAATGCTTGCAAATTAATTGACTAACACTTCAGAGTAAACATACAGAAACCTTTTCTTAAATAAAGCCAAACTAATTAGGTTTTCTTAGATATAGTGCAACATTCCAAATACTCATTGACAATGAGGCTTCAAATTTGCTTGAAATCTTTCCAGGTTATTTTTCCCCCACTAATAACTTCAGCACAAATATTTCTATTCTTAAAGGGGGGTTTTTTAACTTCCTTGATGCACAGGAAATGCACTGTGTTAACAAATTCCACCTGTTCCAAGACTTTCTGTCTTGGTTTGGGAAGACAGGTATCTGCCAGGGAAAGCTGGAGCTTCCCTTAGAATGGAGAATGTAACCCACCACCACCACACTTTTTTTCCAATTATAAATTTGTAGTTAAAAGCTTTTAGGCAAAAAGATTTGGGAAATAGAAATAGCAGTTCCTTACTAGTATGTATAACAAAGCAAACAACAAAAAAAAAAAAAAAAAAACAACTACAGCATTGATAACAAAAACAGTACCAAGAACCTCAAGGACTTTGCTTAACAAAAACCCAGGGCAGTTTGGTCTCGGTGTCTTTGTAGGATCCTCAGAGCACCAAGCTGGAAACAGCGGAAAAGTCTTGGGCTGGTAGCTGGGATGGCAGGATGTCCCAGCAGGGCAGGGGCAGGGTGTCCCAGCAGGGCAGGGTGTCCTGGCAGGGCAGGGAGATGTGGAGTCACACCGTGGCAAGAGCAGCAGTGCTGACCCAACCGCGAGGCAGGGCTGGCCCAGCTCCTACAGGGCGGCAGAGGAGCTCAGAATTCCAGGACGAGCAGATGATGGTAGATTTTCCAGGACTGGACTCCTCCAGAGAGAGTGAACTCTTCTAGCAGTGAGCAGCAACTCAGCCGTCTTCTCTCTCTCTCCCCGAATGCTGAAAAGCAGAGTGCCAAACTGCCTCAAGCTCTGTCTTTTACCTGCCCCAAAACTCTCATTATCTCACCCTCTGAGCTTTGACCACCCCTTTGTTTTTTGTTAGATAGTCTTAAGTACAACACTTAGTCTCCTTGGTAACTTATAGGGAAAAAAATTCTTTATAGTAAAAAGCAACAAACCTAACCTCCAACACTGTCCTAGGAAGAAAACGTGTGATTAAATCGAAGTATGAAAACTAATTCAGGTGTAAACTGCTCAGTCTACTTGTGCAGGTTTTGTGATATGAAGAAAATTCTTCCACAAGAGGGTTGCAAAGCATTGAAATAGACTGCTCAGGGAAGTGGTTGAGTCAATGTCCCTGGAGGTATTTTTAAGACATGTAAATGTTGCACTTGGGAATATGGTTTAGTGGTGGACTTGGCAATGATGGATTAATGGTTGGACTTGATGATCTTTTCCAATCTTAATTATTCTATGATTCTAAAGGATTAAATAGACCTTGGCTTCAGTGTATAGAATTTATGTAGCTGGATAAAAGTGAAAATTCAATTTATTAGTTTATTTTGGCTTACTGGTAGTAGATACTAGGTCTTAAAAACTTAGACAAATAAAGTACTACTTGTTAGAATAATCATGTAATACTTAAACAAACTTCCCAAACCTGAAGGGAAACTTCATTTTGCATAAGCATTTTTAATGCTGCAAACAGGAAAGCAACAAAATGCGAAGGTATAGTAGATTAGGGACTGCTAGGAAAAGTTCTAGAGTCTGGTTTTCTTTTATCCATAATGTTTTCACAATGTTGCTCCTTGAAACTTAAGTCTGGGGTTAATTTTCAACTAAATCAAATTAATTACCAAGGAAGTAAAGAAGTAAATAAAGGTAACAGGGGCAATTATAATTTAGGAAACAAAAAAAACCATACCATGAAGAAAGTCATATATAATGTCAGGGCTCAGAGGCTGAAGTATTTTATTTCTTTAAATAAGTCTCGTATTTGTAATAAAACATACAAGATACGGTTGTGGACACAAAAAATAGAGCCGCAAAACTTCAAGGAATTGATCATCAGAATGACTGAATTAGAAAAGATAGAAAACTTACCATAAAAAATAAAATATCTATAATAGAAAATGTGGTTCCTATCATAAAATGAATCCAGGATCAACCTTTTGTTAATTTTTTCTTGAATTACAGCAGATATAATTGGCAAGATTCAAAGGAAATGTTCAGTATGATTTGAAAATTCAAGTACTCGCCAGATAGTCTCTCCAAGATTTTCATGATCCAAGGTCTTCATCTACTTCTGGAAAATCTTGTTTTAGTCACATTATACACATATATATATTAAAAACAAAACAAAACCAACGCCCAATCTGCAAGGGGAGAAAATCCTTAAAGTGGCATCTCCAATAAAATGAAATAACATCTAAATAAAAGATAATGAATACATGACCACTGAAACAGCTTGATTTTGTTACCTGATGAGAAATGCTCCCTACTGGCATTGCTTCGTTCCCTCAGCCAGTACTTGTCTGTTGCCTTACTACAGACAAAATCATTTAATCTTTCCACTTCAGCTTCCCCATCAGTAAATCAGGACTGGCACTTCACCTGTTTTGGAAATTGTTCTACCTTCTAATGGCAGAATTCTCAGCTGGTAGCATAGCATTATGATAAATATGAGATTTTTGGCATGCAAAAATGATTATGCTTTTAATGGAATTACAAAATATAATTAACCCTCAAGCTTGGTACTATGTGATAAAAGTAATCAAAACATGTGACGAATTATCTGTTTTATTGTGTCTTATATCATAATTACGTACGCCTAAACTATGCTCAAAGCTCAAGGATGGTTTTCTTACCATTGAAAAGATAAATGTCAAGTGACAATTTTGTTTTGTTTTGATCCAAGCCAAGAAAATGTATTCTACTGGGAAAACCCATGAGAATCCCTTGAACAATTTATATAGCACTGTGGAACACTTTGAACTCTGAGCAAGGATAAACTATAAATTGTTAAATGCTGTTTAATAGTATATAAAAGTAACAAAAGTAACAACAATCAACTATGCTTTGGTGGCAGCAAAGCGTATATGGGCAAATATTAATAATTGGTTTTGTGATAATTTAGTTATGCAATCCCATGATTTGAATCATATAAGTTCTTTACAAAAACTTGGTTATGAAAAGTAAAAATTAAAAAAAACCTCAGGATATTCACCAATTTATGACTGTTTTACTAAAGAGTGTTTAACAACAAGGAAAGTTGGAAAGCAAGACATGCATGGAAAATACTGGTTATTTCACTTACAAAGTCTTATCCATTTTGTTTCAGACACAGTCCTTTAAAACAGAACAGGAGTTTAACCTCTGGACAAAGTGGCAAATTAAGCACACAATCTATATCATTCATGCCTGAGATTCATGCCCACACTATCAGGAGGTGATTAAATCTATGGGAGAAAATTGACTGACACTGACTGCCAGGACTCACCCTCACTCAGGAAGTCCCTGTGAGTTTCTGAAGACTAGAAGGTTGTTCCGGTGAAATCTCATTATGTTGTTTGTAAGGTCTTCTTTATGCATCAGCTTATGATGTCCACATAAAGTTTTGACCACATCCTTGCCATCAAAATAAATAGTTCTCATATCAGAGCAGTAGATGGTTGGACAGCTGTCTGCTTGCTTCAGAGAATGAACACAAGTAGCCTTAAAACACATACATTCAGAATAGCGAAATGAAGAACCTGCATTAGACAGCAAACCAGATAATGATAGATTTGTTGAGGCTCATGGAGATTACATAGATGTTAAAGTAAAACCCACTGATCACAGGAATCTATCTCAACCATCATGATAGCTGAAAGATTAGCAAAGAGCAGTCATGAAATGAGGGTGATAAAACACTGGAACAGGTTGCCCAGAGAGCAGCATTTCATTGGTGGATCCTGCCTCTCCCCAGAAACCCTCATGTCTGTTGAGACAATTCCAATCAAGATGCCTCCAACCATGAAGGGCAAAGCTAACCTGTTCCTGAGCTTCTATGCCTTCGCCGCAAAATCCTCTGGTCATTCTTAAACTTTCCTGGGTCTCCATGATAGTACCATGGTGTCAATAGGGAAAATCAGGCAAAAGCAGAAGTCTGGGTGCCAGACTCGATGTTGTGTCACGTGTACTTTTCATCTAATCCAGTGTAACCTCGGTTTTGTTCTTGTGATATGCCACTGAAAAGGTGTTTGTATGGATTTCTACAAGCAGAAATTGCAATTTCAGCTCCAGCCAGCAGTTGTGGAGCCACACTGACAGGTGTTGGGAACAAGATACCAAGTTTCATGGAGAGAGAGGTGATGTGTGAGCTTTAAGAAAAGACAAGATGGCTTCATAACTTCATTGGAAAGAGCACATGGCTCTAGTCTGGGCCCTTGGTGGAAAAATCATAGTGCCCTGACAAGGGCATCTTTAACTTCATATTAATGCTCAGTCAACACTTTCAAATGCATTATATTTTTCATCATTCAGACAAGTATGCACTATAAAACAGCAGACTACCTTCTGTCTGTCCTTACAGAAAGATTAATGTGTTCCCCTACTCCTACTGTGCCAAAAAATGTTTCATCAGTTGTCCTGTCCCCTGACTAATTCCATAGGTAATTTCATGTTGTTCTTTGGTGGATACTTTTCCTTAATGTAAAAGGGATTATAATAATTTTGCACTGATTGAATCAAATAAACAATTTTCCAGGAATTAAATACATTTTATAAAAACTCCTGCCAGCCATCTGCCTTGATCTAGTATTTAAGGATAATCCTTTAATTTAGGTCCAATCTAATGGCCACTTTCATCATTCAACTAGATTTAAATTCACATTCCTATTTTTTCTGGATTTTATTTTAAGGATATCCTTTATCTTCAGTAAGCAGGGAATAGAATTGTAGCATTGTAAGTTTATTTATTTCTTTTTATCTGAATTACACTAATACTCAGTAAAAGCTAAGCAAATCCTGATTTCTGAGTTAATGTGTTTTACTTTAAAATGGGAATTATTAATCATTTAGTGTTCAATTCCACAAGGCTGGGGATGAACATCTGCTGATAGCCATCACTGAGCTACTCAGCTGCTGATGATTGTGTTGCTATCAAACTCAGAGCCTGATAAACTGCAGCAGATTATTTAGATCCTGAACTCTTTGCAGTGGGGATTATGTCTGCTTTCTCCCATGCCACATCTATTACAGCAGAGAGCTGACTGCTAGCATTTAGCAAATGTTGAGAAATTAGCCACTACAGGGCTTTGCAGCAACTGCCTCTAAGTGATGCTGATCCATAGAGATCATCTCCATCTGGCCACAGGAGAACAGTAACTGGTGACGCTGTAACCTGGGAAGTGTACAGTGCAAAGTGTCCCTTCAGGTACCTCCAGTAATTGCCCCATAAACCATTCAGATGATTTTCTCCTGCTCACAAAATTATTATTAGCTCCCAGCACTTGTTATCAAAGGAAAGAGAATAAAAACAGACAAGCAGACCCCAAACCCAGCAATCAAACGCTTCCTCCCATGGGCAATCTTAACCTTTCCAGGCACTGTAAAGTAATATCAAAATTGTATAAATTTCCTTTTCCTCCTTCCCATCCCTGTTGCCATCTCACTTCACCTCAGCCCCAAATCTCACTGCTCATTTCATCCATGACACATCTGCCTGGAAACCTGGGATGTGGGATTTGGCCTGACTGTACAAATGCAGCAGGACAAGCTGGGAACTCCCAAGATTACTCTCAGCAGCTTATAGCCCCACTGTCCTGATCCCAAAGGTTATCTCGAGGGAAGTAGCTCTGTGCCAATATGGCCATGAAGCAAAGGCAGATTGAGTCTGCTTGTTCCCATCTGTGCACATATGTCCTGAGAGAGTCCTTGCCTGCGTCAGCCTCTCTTCTGGGAAAAACAGTAACAAGGCTGTGCAAAGATCCCAGATTTTTATTCATGGAAAGGCTTGTGACAGTGAAAGCTGTATCCATTCATGTTCTTAATGAAACAAAGGTAATTTTGTATTTCCCAGAAAAAGGAATGAAGCACTTACAAGAAGCTGATTAATCACTAAGAAGCCAGCACTCTGACAGACTTGGGGTTTTTTTTAATTTTATTTCTGTTCTCAACGTGTAATGTTTTTAACACAAGCACATCTTCAAAGAAAAGTCATTCTGGGAAAATCAAGCAGCCAACAAATCACCCTCTTCCCCTCCCAAAATTTACTTTATTCCATTTTGAGAACATTTTCTGGCTTTTAGCTCAGAATTTGAGATGAATGGACGAGTTCCTGGAAAAATAGTTGAGTTTGAGAAAAGGTAACTTTCTGATAAAAAAAAAAAAATATTCTGTCAGAAATCCTGGAGCAATTGTACTGAAATCCTTAAAATGGCTTCCCTCTTCATCAGCTGCATTCACCAGACCATGCCAGACATACCAGGTTTGATCTCTGTGAATGCAAATTGATTCAGTTCTACTGGCCTCTGATGTGTTTCTGATGCTTTCTATACTGCCTGCATCTGAGCTCACATACTGAATTTCATCCTGTGATTAACAGAGCTCTACTACCACCGGGAATAAAAGCTCGTAGTCAATGTTTACTACAGGCAATGAAAAGTAAAACACATTTCCATTAAACAATTTTCGCTGGGCTTAATCACCCTGTAAAGGCGTTATTACCTGCCTTTGAACGTAGGCAGAAGATAGGGTCACCCTGCTTGGACAGGTGGCAAACTGAAGCTGCTTACAGTGCTCTTTCTATGTGAGGCAGAAATATCTCCACGCCAGCCTCTGGAGACCTTTGTTTTTCCAGCCTTTGCAGCATTAAGTATGACAGTGACAAGAAAGAAGAAGAAAAATTATGAGGCTGAGTAATCCTTCCCTAGGACAGAGCTATCTCTTATGAACAGGTGCAGTTTTAACAAGAGGATGGGGAATAGAGCTCTATTAGGCACAGTTAGTGTGGCATTTGTGCTGTAAGTTATTATGTTACAAAGCCGTGGCTGTGCAAGTCCCATTTCACCCACAGTGTGGATTTCACAGCATTTGACTTCTCTTATTAGGAAAATTCCATGGTTTTAAAATGTATTTTTAATAGTCCAAAGTATGAGATAGGTGCATGCATATACAAGTGAAAAGATAAGGGATCTTCCCCATAGAAGTTTTTGAGCATGTTCTGAACAGACATAGTTCAATTCATCCTGGATCCAAAGTCTATTTCAAAGCAGCCCCTCAATTTAAATCCCCTAGGTGTGGAATTAATAAGGATTAGATAAATTTAATAAACTATATAATCTTCAGAAACTGATAACATTGTTTAGCCTTCTATTGCTTTTTAGTAATAATCTCTTTATCCATACTAATAGAAAATGCCGAAGTTTCTATTACCTCATATCTGTCTGAAGCTGTTACAAAGGCAGAAAGTCCCCTGAAAAGGATGCCAGGAAAAGGACTTTGTGGCTAGACCAGTGGGTTATGATTCACTGTAAGCTAAATTTACACCATTTATATACCAAAGTAACAGTGTTTACATTTTCATAGACTTGCACTAGCTCTCTGTGGGGGGAGAAAGGGAAAAATTCTCTCACAGAATATCCAAAGACAACAACATAGGAACCCCAAGGATTAAGAACCTTCAAAGATTTCAAAAGATATCATAACTTTATTAGTTTTCACTTCATCCCTGGAGTAGAATTTGACAGCTTTCCCAAATAGTAAAGTCCTAAATTAATTTGCTTTAATCAACAAAACTAAAAAACTTAACATGTTCGTTAGGAACACAATTAAAAATCTCATCTAAAGAGGCATTCAAGAACTATAACAAAAAGTTAATTCTGTCAAAGTCTGAAGGAAACTAGCTACTGATACTAAAATATATGTAGGTTTGTTTGGTTTTTTCCAGGAACACTGCTTAATTAACCAAGATAAACAAAAACACCTATGTGTACATAAACTTTTACTCAATTGTTTTTAATACAGTGAACATTCACCAGAAATATTCTTCCAGTTATAAACTTTCCTATTTTCTTCTATTTCATCATTATCTCAAACCTCCTATCAAGTAATTAATTAATATGAAAAGAGAGATGATAATTAGGATGATCATCTAGAGGTCAAGCAACTCAATGAGATATATTAAAGGCTAAGAGCAGAGTTCTAATCAAAGGAGTGTAATTTCAAATCAAACATTTGGAAGATAATTTTCTTGACATGAATTTGCAAACATTTAGGTAAGTATGTGAATAAGCTTTACATATGCAAATAACCCTGTTGAGGGCAATAAAACCACTCAGAGGTGAAATGTTACAGTCAAAAGTGTAGGGAGGGTGCAGATACTGTGCAGCTAAAATTTAAAGCACAAAGGAGTTCCCTAAGACCTGCCTAAGTCATTGGAGAGCAGAGAAACAGCAGAATATATATGGGTCTAAAGAGGTGCTGGGTGCACACTTATGTGTAGTCTTGTAGTGCCAGCTATTCAGAAGCTGTCTCTAGAAGGTTTCTTCTTATTCTTTTGTTTATACAGAAAGCAAAACCATTTGCAGGGTGAAACTTGTCCTTTACTTCCTCCTCTTCTACATGAAATCCACACATTTTGAAATAACAGCAATTTTTTTTTCCTCTGTTGCTTTAAGGACCATCAATGAAAGCCAAAGCAGATGTTCATAACCTGAAGGCATTTCAAGGGCAGGGGCCACACACACATCAGTTTGCTGCTTTTTTTCCCAATGCTTCTTTAACCAAACTTGTGTAACATTATGACCAATGGGGATTCTGCAATCAGGTGAAAGTCCCTTTGCTCTCCCAGACAGAAGCTGTTGCTCTTCCTTTTTAAACTGCGCTACCACTGTGCTGCAATCAGGAAGAGAAACCTAATTTAGATAGTAAGGTGAAGAAAAGTGTTAAAGAAGAAAGAAGATTCCATATCATACTTGCTTCTTTATGGACTGTGGCACTTATTAATCTGTGTTTGACTTAGAAAAATACACAGAATTCTCTATTTTCCTCTATTATTCACTGTGGCACACATTATGCACACAGATCATATTCCTATTTTCTTTCCTGATTTGCACATCTATGGTTGAAAGCACCACCTTCTGGCCAGCACACACTAAATTTGGGCAGCAAGCAGATGATAATTTTATAGCTATCAGCTGAAAATCTCCATGCAATTTTACCTGATGTATACCACAGAAAATTACATATTTCTATCAATGCATATTCAGTGCATATATATGTATATCACGCTTATGATATAGAAATTATAAAGTATAAAATATAAATATAAGTATAAAATATATTAGTCTAAAAAGATAAAGTTTTTCTCTGATGCCACTATACTAGTAAAATTTATTCTTTAAAGACATGAAAAGCCTGAAGTGAATACCATCATTGAAATACCTTGAAAAATATTACTTTTCCACATTGCTTCTAGATATTGGGCAAAAATGAACCTTCCCACAGTGCAGGAATGTGTTTGCTTACCTTTATGTAGGTATAATTGAAACTATTTTCATGTCTAGAGCATACATATGTGAATGGAGTTGGTAACAGATATTACATTTGCAACAGCTGCATTTACAGTAGCTGTATATCCTGCTGCATTTCCTATTGCTCTCTTAGAACCTGAAAAAAGAGATGAACAATGTAAGACCTGTCATAGTATCATAAAAAACAAAATAAGGAGTTATTTAGCAGAAACACATGGTGGAAAATAAGGAAATCATTCTACACTGCTCTGTGACTCATTCAGCTTCTTCCAATTGTTCTCCCTTTATTGTGTTTTTTTTTTTGTTTGATCTCTCTATAGGCCAAATAAAATCCTCTCACTTACATTTCTTCTCTAAGAAGATGGACCATAGCTCTTCATTAATTTCCTAGGGAAAAACAAGGCAAACCAAACATTTTTTTATCTTAGTTTTAACAAATTTAGCTTTTCAATTTCTTATTCACGGAGATATGAGGAACATACTTTTTTTAATTCATCAACTACAGAAAGCTGATTATCTATTCCCTCAAAACACACTATCCTTTTTTATCTGATTTATCTGATTTATCTCGTGAAAGTTGGTAGTATGTACACAGATATCCTATTTTTCCAAGTTGTTCTGTAAACATTCTATAAAGAATAGTATTCCTGACTCAAGAAGTATGAACTCTACAGCCTGTATGTCAGACACTTGGATCAATACTCTGGGCACTAGACTCCACAGCAAAAACTCTCAGTGCCTTTAATGGGGTCAGAATTCTATCTGCATGTTTCAAAATGCAGAAGCTGACAGTGCATGCAGAATTAAAATAGAAACTGGAATTTTTATTTTTTTCTCTTTTTGTCAGCTGTAAGCGTTTGGGGAGTTCTGTGCAGCATTTCTGTCTTTATGTTCCATCTTGCTCATTTTCTAAAGGCAAACATAGAAGAATAAAAATCAGACCAGCAACGGGAGAGCATTAACAAGGAAATAAACAGGAGGTACATCCTGAGCAATAATTCTTTGTAACCACCTCTGTTAAATCAAGCCAGGAGTTCCAGGGAGTTGTATAGTTATACCTCCTTGCCACTAAGCACCTTGAGGGTTGTTAATATTTTTTTGTTTGCAGCCCTGCCTCCCATTTTATGTCCACCTGGTGATATTTAAAGTAATATTACATTATTTCAAGAACAGACAGAGACCAACAAATGATAATTGCATATTATCTGATAGACTTAAGGGGCAATCCAGCTAAGTATCTTAAATACTGGAGGGTCATTCTGCTTAATTAAAGAGGCCCAAAAGAGGGCTGGTACAGTGAAGCAGACCTGAATCAGGATGAATTTGAATGAACTGGATGTGCTTCATGCTACCCCTTGGACATATCTCATTCGTCTCAGAGGGGTCCAGGCTGGTGGTACAAGCTCTGAGTGGCCTAGGTACAGCCCATCATCACATATGGGTTACAATTCCAGACCTATTCCCATTCAAGGGGAAAACTCAAATACACATTTTCTTCTAATTCACTCCTCCAAACTCAACAATTTACTGTCAAGTATGTACATTGGATGGCCCATAATTTCTTCCACTTTCCCCACAATTTAATAACCCCTTTGCTTTCTGAAGGTCTTTCTATAATGATCATGTTCAGGTACTGGGAATGCTAAACAAGAGCAATTCAGTCACTGATATCTATCCCAGTGACTTCTTATGAGCAATACAAAGTGCTCATCTCCCAGAAACACCAAGCTTTCCTGTAAAAGGGAAAGCTTCTTCTACACTATAGAAGTGCACCCTAGAGAATTATTGTGCAATGTCTTCACTGAAGTGGTGATTAATTCACAGTAATTTACCATGAGTTGTTTGAGTATATCTTTCACAGTGATGTGATAAAAACTTGATTTTATGTTGTTTGTTAGATGGCTTTGTTTCACTTGGTGCCTGGTTTTGGTTTATGTTATTATTTTTTTGCTCTTTTGTTTCTAGGACAAGGAAGTATGGACTTGTGGATGAGATGTTTGACTACGGGCTTTATCCTTACAGAATTTAAAGATACATTCCTGGCACAGCACCACCAAATTCTGTGCCTGTTTCTGTTTCTTTACAGGCACCAGAAAATCTCACTTTCGTTTCCTCCAGCAAAGCAATTTGTATAAGTCAAATGATTTATAATTTTCACAAGAAGAATTTATAAAACCCAGCACAGCTCAGTTTTTGCTACAGCTGCCTCCTCCTTAGTTATTTATATGGCAATACAGTACAGCAAAGCAGGAATAGGAAAGCTGTTCTGACAGAAAATGAAGATAGCATAAACAATACAGATTACAGCAGTAAAAGCAAAGCTGGATATAAACCACTACAAGTGGAATCAAGAAGGGAGAAAACCGTATGAAATATCAGATTGTTGAGAGAGAGTTAAGCAGCACAGTTGGAGCTGGGAAGTGAAGTACCAACATGATCTAGAGTCTATTGCCTTCTGCTTTCTGTTACCTCCCTTTAATGTTTATGTTATGGCTTCTCTGGGATCAAAAAAGCATTTAGTTAGTAATTTAAGCTACATTTAACCCACCAAGGCCCTGACTTTATAAGCCTATTCTAAGTATTGCAGCAACGAAAAAAAAAAAAAAAAAAAAAAAAAAACCACTAAATTTAAACGGAAAAAAAAATAGAGGAAGAAAACTAGAAAACTCAAAAATCATTTCACACAATCATTCATTGTTCTTCCCCAGAGAGTGAGAGATCCTGACATTCTATATTTTGAGTGGTGTGCATTACTGGAAAGCCCTTCAACACTGAAGGAAACACCAAAGGAAAAGCACAGTATTTTCTTTTCTTGGTCTTTTTTTCATTTCTAAAGAGTATACTCAAGTTTTGGGTTTTTTTTAACTAAATAAATTTCAGCCATTTAAGGTATAATCTATGCTACTTCTATTGCCAATAGATAAACTTTCCCAAAAATGGATATTTTGGTTGTCCTGTAACGCTCTTTAGTAACCTCATCAGCAGATGTGCTGAGAAGCTGCCCAGTGTGAAAAGAAAATCCTTTCTGTACACCCAGTGTTTCACTTTAGAAGTGCTGCAGTTGAGACCCATATCCTTGGTGAAAGTCTTGGCCAAGGAGCACGTGGAAACATCCCTGCAACAGCAAAGAGAGATGGACATTCAGATGTTCCATGTTTTCAAAGATATTCAAGCCTCTTTACCACCCAGATGGATAACTCTTACAAATTGAGGTGCCTTTTAAGAGAGATCACCTTGAGAAACTCTGGAAATTAATACTTGAAAGAACTCAAGACTGTTTTTACCTTGCTAAGGAAATGAGCTTCAGATAGAGACTAAAAGCAAGTCAGACCTCAGAAATTTACCTGTCACATCCTCATCTCTAAACAGTTTAAATAAGCATCTTGGTGCTTGCTCAGCCTTACAGTTCTCTATGTGTATAAAAAGAGAGGTGCCCAGCACCTTCTGCAGTCACCAACTTCTAGGCAAAGTAATAGGGACAAAAGTGCTTGGAGCTCAATGTTTTGTGTCATTTTTGATCATATCTAACTGAATTCAATTCCTGCTTTATTCCTCCTTCTCACATGATATCAATTGGTATCAACCCATTCACATCAGTGTAGCTATTTACAGGATGTATTTCTGTTTAAAAAAAATCAGAGGATGAGATCCTAATGCTTGTGATCATAGCTAATAGGCTTAATTAACTGGTCATGCTCTCCAGATTACTTTATATAAATAAGCACAATGGATTCTGTTCACCGTCTGAGCAAACGCACTTTATCCTAAAGAAAAAGGGAGGAAGAATCCCAGCTATCATAAATACCAGTCTTTTGGAAAAAAATACACCAGTATAAGGGACTACTGTTTTACAACAACTATTAGTACAACTGTCCTCGCAATTAAAGCCACTGCAAGCTGAATAAATAATATTGTTTATTATCAACATGCTTCTTACTGATATGTCAAATACTCAGAACAATTATTTAGATGTAATCTCTCTTGGGTTTGGGACCAAATCTCTGTCAGAAGGGGAAACACAGTTTTTCTTTTTTCTGCTTTAACTCTCCAGCCAGGAGTTTTTCAAGCATTAGCAATGCCTTTGTCAGGGGACTAGTAATGTCAGTTCATATTTGTGTCACAAAACTTCATGGAAATGGCTACTTAACCAAACAGGTGTTGAGGAAGAAAAGAGAGGGAAAGTTCAGAGAAGAAAAGGGAAAAAAAAGATAAAGAGAAAAACAGATGGTGAACAAGGGAAATGGGGGAAAAATTGTGTATATATGAGTCATGAATTAAAATAAAACAAAACAAAGTTCAAAGAAACAAACAAGCAAACAAAGCACTTCACAAAAAGAAATACTCTTTTTACTCAGGACCACGAACCATAAAGCTTTAGCATTCAGCACCATAGCAACCATCCTTCCTCACCGGTTATTTGCTCCTATTCTAAGTTAATCAGACATCAGGCAATCAGAGCTCAGTTATGTAAAAGTCAAGGAATATGAAACAAGAGCAGCTTATATGTTGACCCTCCCTCAGCACAAGTGACAAAGCAATGAAGAAAACAATAGCTTGTACCTACTTTTTCATTTATGCTGCTTAGCCTAACTTTGGTGTCTTATTACTGGTAATTAAATTTGGCTCTGCTGAGCATATTGAAAGACAGAGGAGTGGGTGTGCCTACAGAACTCAGGTAATAGCTACTTGTGCTGTGGGAACAGAGGAGCCTGCACCAGCTCACCACTCCTTCATAGAATCACGGAATGGTTGGGATTGGAGGCATCTTCCAAGAGCATCTATTTCCAATACCCCTGCTGTGGCCAAAGACACCTTCCACTACACTTGATTGCTCAAAGCCCCACTCAACCTGGCCTTCTGATCCACAACTTCTCTAGAAAATCTGCTCCTGTGTCTTACTACCTTCATTGTTAGTCTTTATGATAAATCCTTATCCATCTTAAAGCATCTGTCAAACCATCCTACATCTCTTCAATTTAGTGGCAAAGATGCTGTGGGGGACCACATCAAGTGTGTTGGAGAAGTCTGTGTAGATGAGACTCCATAGGAGATCTCCCTACTCACTGATGCAATTATTTTGTCATAGCTCACCCAGTCAAGCAGGACTTAGTGAAGCCACAATGGATTTCTCTAACTACCTTCCTGTCTCACATACACTCCAACAAACCTTCCAGGAGGATCTGTTCCATGATCTTACTGGGAACAGCAGTGAGACTGACTGCTACTTCCCAGGGTGCTCCTTTGGACCCTTTTTACTGAAGGCAAAGATGACAAAATTCTGAAAGGAATATCGCAGAAGACACAAGCCCTACACAAAAGTGTCTCCACACAGCAAGGCAAGTGTAGGGTTTCTGTTTCTAACAGCTGCAGGCTTTGAGTTACCTTAACAAAACACACTTCATGACTTTTCAAACCTTGTCTTGGTCTGCCTCAAGCTTTGTAGGAGCTTTTTTTAAACAGTAATGGGAATTGTCAAATGTTCAGGTGATAACTACCTTTATTTTACTTTTACTTTTTTATGTGCAAGACAGTGCATTGCAATACTTTTATGTATTTTAAACTAACAGATAACAGTAACAACCAATGACTGCAGAAAGGATTGCCCATGTCTCTAGGGCAAAACATAGCCCTTAAGGAGAAAAAGAATGAGATGGGCTTGAAAGCACCAGCATGGGATGACACTAAGAATATGAACAGTCCAGCCTAGAATGTGGGAAGAAATAAGAGTAGCAAAAAGAACAAAGAACAACTCTCCATGGTGTATAAAACACATGCACGATATGCAGCAAATACAGATGCAATGTGGGCTTGCAGACAACTGAAGAAAGAAAAATAAGTATTATATTGCTAAACACACAAATGAACCCAAGATCTTAAAGAAAGGAGGAAGAAACTGCCGCCAACAGTTTTTAGCTCTTCTCTGGGAAGGATTCATGATGATGTTGACTGCCCATACCCTTCATCTCTGACTGAAGGTCCCAGAGATGCAGTGGAGGAGGTGGGATCAACTTCTTATAATGGGGTAAATATCAGAAAGTTTGTATGCAGGTCAATTTAGTTGCATATAATTTGCACTATAAATGTTTATATCAGTGTTACTGTAATAATAATTCTCTGATGATACTCTTAAGGCTTTAATTAAACTAGTAATAAACTCTTGGCTATACATACAAAGCATGATGTTTCTGCCTATAACAAGGTTTTGAATGTAATAAATGGGTGGGAGGTTAACCAACCTGTTCTATAACTTGGTTGCAACAAATTAGTAACAAAAGAAGGGTATAAAAAGTGATCTTTCAGCATGTATTTTTTCCAGTATTATCAACTCCTGCAAATTAACGATCATAGAAATATGGAGGAAGAAAGGAGAACATCCCACATGCCACATGTTCAGAAGCAGAAAGCAGCTCATTCACAGGTTTTTATGCCATAGTACGAATCTCTCCTTGTAGACATAAAGAGATTTGTCATCCCAATTTTCTTTTTGAATGTCCCCAGAACAGAGAACTGATTCTCTGTTGATGGGTTACATTTTGTTTTATTGATATGCATTAAGTCATTTAAATTTTTTTCTCATCAACAAAAGAATTATTTGGAGATAATTATTTGCAATATAGAACAGCAAAATATGTGCAACTCACAAGAAACAATATATTTAGCTCAAGATTGTGCTTGAACATGGAACTTGGCTTGTGCAGTAAATGAAAATCAGTAAACAAGTGAAACAAAATCTTCTCAAATCTCCCCAAACTGCTCCTATGCAGCTGAATTTGCACACAGAATCTCTTTTCCATCGTGCCCTCAATAATTTGCACTTCTTATTCCAAGATGGATAGCACAACATGATCATGTTTTCCTTGTTTTCACATGCACCTGTAAATTTACTAGATTTAGGGAACTTTTAACATGTGTGTAATGTAATATCATTAGGGATACGGCTTTTAATGAGAAGAATATATTTCTCTATCAATACTTGGTTAAAAAAGTATTTCACATATATACTCAAATCACTAAATAATGACAAGCATGATTGTTTCCTCATTCAGGCCTTAACACTGAGTAGTTGACTAATCTTTCAAGTTGCTGAATATCTTTCACTCGGAGTGACATCAGTATAAATCTGATAAGTAAAATTCCAATAAGAAAAATAATAACAAGTAAGTGATTTCAGCTGTGTTAAAACTTTCATCTACTGCTTTGATAAGATAAACAGTAGTAAATAAATAATTCCAGATTTTTGTGTTAATAAAAAAATATTCATACTAGCAAAATAGCACCAAATGAAAAGCAGCAACCAGTCTTTTATAATAAAAAAATATTATTTTTTCAAATCAAGCAAGATCTCATAAAAAAAAAAAAGATTGTGCTCAAAAGACTCTTCATCATTAAACTGGTACTATGGCATGAAAACCTGTGGATGGACTGCTTTCTGCCTCTGAACAGTGAGAGAGATTACACTGAGGAAAGCACTGATAAAAATAAATTCAGAAAATGAGACTTTGCTGCCAGTCAAATCCTGCATCAATTATACATTACATGTTAAGGACCTTGTTGGCTGCAACCTCCTCTTGCATTAGCCAAATCTTACAACCAGGCATGGGTAGAATCCTTTCATTAAAGAACAATCTGGATCACACTGAGTCTGTTATTATCTCAGAGTGAAGGTTGTGCCTGGGTACTGCTAACATAAAAGGGGTACAAAAACAGGTCAACCTCATTGTATAGAATTGCATTGTATGGAATCTGATGAAGTCTGTCTTATGTATCAATATGTTCTATTTTCCTTTTAGACAAGAAGTTGCTGCACAGCTGTGCCTCCACAGACACAGCATAACACAAGTAAGGAAAATATCCCAGCCACTTTCCAAAAAATACAGTACCACTTCAGGGAGATGGTGGGGCAGCATAGGCAAAACCCCTATGCTTAGGGGAAAAAAAAAAAAAAAAAAAAAAAAAAAAAAAAAAAAAAAAAAAAGTGATTTTTTTCTTTTATGAAGAATAATCTAGTCCATTTTAAACATGAAAAAAAGTTCTTCCTTTCCTATAATTAAATTTAAATGTTAATTTATTTCCTTTTTAGCCAAGAAAAATCCAGAGTCATTGCAAGAGTATAAACGGAGTTCATCCAAATTACTACAACAAACAATGCAATTCAAGTGTCCCTATGCAGAAAAAATAAATCACAATCCATCTTGAAGAAAATACAGAAAAATTTCGAACATTAAAAGAGATAAATTGCATACAACATTTCTGCTGTAAATAAGACATTGTGCTAGCAGAAAGAAAAAAGGCATAATTGAAAGAACAAGAACTTATCAATGACTGTACTCATAACACATCAATTAATCTATCTATCAATCTATATTTTATAGACAGACCTGTCAAACTATTCAGTCAGACTCTTTTTTTATCTGCCTTCATCAGAAATATTGGTTCATTTTTGCATTTTCACAACACTGTTTCTACTTGTATTTTAAAAAGACCATGCCAGCTTTGGTCACTTCTAATAAATTAACTGAAGCTGAGGACTGAATTGTATTTTCCCGCATTATAACAAGAGGTCACATCTGGAGGACCATGGAATCAGTAACTTCTCATCTTTCCCCTGGGTCCAGGAATATGCCAGTTCTTTTACAAACCAGTGTAGCTCCCCAACAGACCCATAGGCTTTTTTCTCAGAATATGGCAGTCAAAAACATAGTCAGAATTTGGTCTCAAGGGAATGAATTCAAAGCCTTCCTCCACCTGAAACAACTTGTAGGGTTTGGGCAAGGTTGAGCTCAAGAAGTCAAATTTTAATTCTGTCACAACTTGTGTGTGTGTGTAATGGTATGCATGGGTTTGTCCATGTACACCAGTTCTATGAGCTCCTTATACAACAAATGAAGATCCAGAGCAGTTTGGTTGCCTGCACTCAGGGGTCTAATTTGACTTCAGAGACATGAAGACATCCCACCTGGCCTCCAGGTACAAACAGAGATTTTGGGGCCTTCCACGGGTCCTGTTTCATGTGCCAAAGCAGAGGAGCACCATTCATATAGAAACTTCCTTATGCAGAGGCTTCCTTACCTGTGTCAGTTCAGCATCTGATCACCTCAAGGTAAGACCTCAAGGGATTGAGACAAACGCTTCTTCAAGCCTAAAATGTCTGGGATAATTTGGGACTCTTTTGTAGATATTTGGTTGATGTCCTGAAATCAATTTCATGACATAACAATAAAGTACTGTCCTTTAAAAGTAGGAGAACAGAACTGTAGCCTTGGAGATCTTGAGGAATGTATTGATCGTGTTGCTGAATAATAAACCATGGCTTCAGAAAAAAAAGAGAGGGATGTAAAAAACCCCTCTTTTTTTATTTTTTTCAGCAAAGAATTAAAACCAAGACATTACTTGTCTGTAATAAAACCCAGACAATTCTTCCATTAAGGTTGCAGGCTTCTCAAATAATCTTTGGCCTGCTAACTATTTAAATTTATTTTTAAACAAGGATTGCAATTCTAAATTGATACTGCAGCAAAGTGTTTGTTTGGGACCCTTACAATAAGCATGATAATAAAATCAGTAAACATTAGCTGCTAAGGGGTTTAATTTGCAATTCTGTGATCTTCTTAAGCTGGAAGAGAAGAAAATATCAGTCAACAGGACACTTGACAATCACACCGTTTCATCCTTGGCTATTCTTTTATTTAATTTTATATTGGTTTTATGGCACATCTGCTACCGACTAAACTTCAGGTCTTTATCTAAAAACCATTTTCTTTAATTTTATTTCTATGAAAGGAGATTAACTAAGTGCTGTATGTGTTATTCAGTGAGGGAAATGGGAGAATTCAGAGAGTTTTGGAGTCCTTGTTCTACCTCTGTCAATGTTAGCTCTTAAAAGTGTTTAAAATTAAGTCTCTTTTGAATTCAGCTTATGAAGCAAAATTCTTTTGACTAGAAAGCCATCATGTCACAGAATGACTACAGGATTCACTGAGTCTCATTACATGCAGTGCATGTTACGCTGGTCAAGCAGGTTTACATCAATCATAAAGCATTGTTAAGCTCAGGGCAACCCAGGAGTGTGCTTACAGCATCCTCTTATAGATGTGACAGGACACATCTACAGGCCAATCTGCCACTGATTATACCAATGAATTTTTCAGTTTTACCAACCAGGATTAATTCTAAATCTCTCTGTAAAGAGGAAAGAAGACATTTATCTCAAAAATTTCTCCAGTCTTCAGTGGTAGAAGAAGACGTGAAATCACCTGATCACGGCATTTAATTTCCATCTGATGCTACTCTGACTCCATCCTATTAGTTACTTGGTATCTTCATGGAAGCAGAAGGAATAATCTTTTTCTGAAGGATGACAGAAGAATGTTAATATAATTATACATTACTTGAAAGATCTGCTCAATTCTGAGGAGTTCAATGTTGTTAATTGTTAGACCTTCATTCTTTCAACTGCTAAAGCCAACATTTTCTAAAGAATTTTGTAGCACTTCCTGAGTCCAGATTTGGTTATCTGCCAACACAATGTGATGCAGTTTGATAAACTCCCTAGATTTCCTTGTGTGAAACCATAACAGTTTTTCATGTAGTTGTTGAAATGTCTCAGTTCACTTTCTTCCTGCCTTTCCTCTTAAAGACAATCAGGAAAAGAAGGTGAGAAAACACAGGTTGTACATCTGATGCTAGGGAAAGGAGCAACCTTACAAATAAGAGGGCTTGAGGGTTTCTTTTGTCAATGCCACTCTCTTTCCTCAATATTCAGATGGATATCCTTTTTTGCTTTCAGACGAGTATCTGCTCGGCTGCTTCTCACCTTATTCGTCTTTGCAAGACAAGAATTTGCAGTCCTCTCAGTCTTAGCTGCATCCAGCTAGCATGATCTATACCTGTAATGCCGCTCTTTGTCTACCACATTCAGACAGATATCTACTTTTCTTTCTCAATAGAATTGAAAACATCAGACAAAATTTGTTTCATTCAGTGCAACACCTAAAAATTATTCAGCTGACTTTCCTCTTGTTGTCCCTCTCCCTTACCATAACATTCTCTCTCTTGTTTCTTCAAAATCTTATCTTTTTAGCTATTTTCTATTTTGTTTTATTTTCTGTCTTAAAACGCTACTGCTGTCAGTGTTTAAAAACCAAAATAATTGAAATAACCTCCTTTTTTTCCTAAACTGTTTTTCTGTCCTTTTTTTCACCTCAATGGTAATGCACACTAATATGTAAATATAATAGAGTTCATGCTCTTTACAATGTAGAGTAGATTTTGACAGATTAGATAGATTGTCCCTAAAATAGTTGAGCAATTTTGTAAAAAAAAGGATCTTCCTAATTCAACCTCACTTACAGATGTTTTTAGTTTTCAATTTGTGTCCAGACACAAAAGGTAGTATGAAAAGGTCCATCATCATTAAATATTGTATTTCTTCATGAACTGCTCCAGAGTCTGATTTTCAAATTGAAGGACAGATAACTTAAAAAGTATAAAGAAGGATGGCACCTGCTTTGTTTGCACAGAGCTTTCTGCCACAGAGAATCAAAGAATTTTTAAGGTTGGAAAAGACCTCCAAGATCACCAAGTTCAACCTTTGACCAAATACCACGATGTCAACTAAACCACACTGCAAAGTGCCATGTCTATTTATTTTTTAACACTTCCAGGAATGGTGGCTCCACCACATCCCAGGGTCTGTTCCAATGCTTAACCGCTCTTTCAGTGAAGAAATTTTTTCAATATCCAACCTGAACCTCTCTTTGTCAATTTGTAGCCGTTTCCCTTTTCCAATTGCACTGGGTTGTTTCTGCATGGAATGGGTATGGAAATGAGAACTCTAATCCACATCTCTCACCTTTTATGGTTATTCCAGGTGGTGTAAACCGTAGGAAGGTTGGTACAAGACACATATAGCGAACAAAATTTAAGAAGACAAACCAGAGCTACAGGACCAAAAAATGGGTACATAACGTGTGCCAGAAAAGATCTGCTAAGATCTGCGATCATTTAAAGGGAAAGGTAAGGAACAGTCCTTACCTTTCTCATCAAATATAATATGTATCTCTAAAACAGCTTGAAAAAATTAGGGGGTCTTCCAGTTCAGCTGAAGTCCTGCTGCTAGAAACCAATGAGAACACCAGTGAAAGGGATGGAAGAAAAGCAGAAACTCAGGAGCTCCTGCAGGGTTGTTCTAGCCTTTATAGGACTACTGAGGCAGCCCACCATTGAGGAGCAAACCCAGTCAAACTGGTGGATATGGTAGAAACAGACATGCATGATCATCAGGTGAGATTTAATAATCTCTTCTTTCTTACTAAGTCAATGTTTCAATCCCTTGGAAACTTGTCTATAGATCAGCTTTCCAAAAGCATGCCTCAAAGAAAGAGTCTAAAAAGGTTCCTCTGAATCATCATTGGGGAATTTCATTCTTTTTCCTTTGGACAAAGCTGAAACTTAGAGATACTAGTTAGCTAAATTAGCTATATGACTTTTTGATACTATTACTATTTCTATTATTGTCTGTGCTCTCAATTTCTCATCTGTGAAACAAGAATAGCCACTCTACATGGAAGTCAAAGGAATGTTGCAATGACCAATGGGGTCCAAATTAGTCCAGGATTATAGTTCAACAATGGAAAAAGTATTATTATATTTGTAGATAAGTTGCCCTGCAATGTCATGACTGTTGTCTCAGGTTTATTATTTTTATTCATAGATAATAACATGATGTGCCCTCAGCACATATGAAGAAACACTCATGTAAAATGCTTTACTATCAAATAATAAAAAAAATATTTTCTTTCTAAGAGTTTGTCACCTGTGACAGTGAGGAATAAAACATGACAGTAGTAAGTTCCAGCTCAGAAAAACAAAGGGCAAAGCATCTTGCTATCTTGGATTGTTTAATGGAACATCATCTAATATGTGGAAATGTCCCTGCTCCTCAATGAAACACATAGCAAAAAATAAGAATAAATAAAATGCTTCCCTCTGTGTTACCTTCATGTTCTAGTAACATATTTTCTCAGCCCTGTGAGATGCAACACCAGGTTTTATAGGGATTCTAAAGCACAATAAAGAGGAAAACAAGCTACCAGGAGAAAAACATGCACATGAAATGCAGCTCCTGGTAAAGCAAGTCAAGTAAGCTGTAATAGTAAATGACAAATTAAGCTGGGAAGGTTAGATGCAAAGACAAACCTTACTCTAAATGCTTCACAAATTCTTCATTTCCTTTTGGAGTCTTCAGAGTCACATTCAAGACCATACAGAGTTCCATTGCAGATTTCTCCCTCTTTCAAGGGAATGATTCAAAACCTTAAGCATTCCATGGGATATTCCTTACTGGTTTTAAATCTTTTTGAATCAGATGCTCATGGTTGGTTCCATTTCACCTAACAGCATCCATAAAAGCTGACATGTAGTCTAAGATAGTTAGCATCATGCTTTATATTTTAAATGAAGAGAGAATGGCACCTCTGAAAGTAATGCATCTATCACAAATGTGTACATTTTTTTGACAAGGAATGAGCCCTATTCAAATTCCTCTATGAACTTTAAAGGGATCCTAGGAGGCCAGTTAGATAGACTGAAATATACAGAAAAAATGTCATACTCCTTTGACATGAAAGACAGCATAAGATTACAATCCTTCAATGAAGATATACATCTTAAATTTAAACTTGCCTTGAATTACATTCAACTACCTTCTTGAAAATCCTGCCCTATGGCTTGAAAGCAGAAGGAGACAGCAAACTTGAAATTGCAGCCAAAAAATGGTGGGTAGTGATAATGACAGACAGCTTTAAGACTCTAGAATATATGCTTGGTTTTGAAGGAAACCCATCACATGTTCAAACCTGCAGGAGTGTAATGTCATCATTCACTACTGACTGCATTAGTTGTCAGTGCCTGGGTTATGTGGATATGCAGAGAGTTGTAAGCCACATTTCTGTTCTTCACCAGAGTAAACTCTTAAAGTTTGAGAACCTGACCTTTGTTTGTTATATTTATTTGTTTTTACCAGTGACTCATTTTGCTCTATGCTCAGAATAAGGGCATTTCTTATCTGAGCTCCCATCTGACACTTTTTTTAGAGGTGGCCATCGCCAGCACATGAGGAAAGCACATAACAGGACAGACTCCCATGTAAAATTTCAGAGCAGGTCAACAAGAGCCTATAGTTTCCTTTAGACCCTTGCTTCTACTCCTCGATAGAGGACAAAAATTTATATCCAAAATCCAACTTATGAAGCTGAAGAGCTATTCAAAGATTTTGTATGAGATAGATAAACAGGGATTTTAGTGCCACTGTGTGACAGGAGGCTGCAACCTGCTGATGACCAGAGCAGTGTGCCAGCTTGAGCACGTATGTGCTGCTGTGCACCACCACCAGCCTGGAGTGAGAGAAGTGCTCTCAGCATGCTGACCATGTAAAGGAATCCAGGCATTGGATGAAACAGAAAAGACTTCCGCAAATAAGGAATGATTTGTTCAAAGCGAGTCAAGTCTCTTTTATTCATTTGAATAAAAATGAATAAATCATTCCACAGACTGGTGTAAGTGAAGAACCAGAGAACAGTTAAGGAAAATGTGGCTTGGGCAGGTGGAAGAAAGACTAAATCCTCTCTCTCTGTCAGTGTTGTACAGCTCTCCACACAGATTATAGAACAATATGCTGGCAGTGGAAGATCTTTCTTATATATCCCACCTTTTGGAGTTCTTGAAAGCACTGATGTAATTTTTTGCAAATTTGCAAACAAAAGCAGTGATATATACAGTTTATTCTTGCAACATTTCGACTGTTTCTTGCAATTCACATTCAAAGTCTGGGAGAATAGATTATAAGCTTTTCTTAAGATCTGTACAATCACCCAAACACAGCTTGCCAGTGCAAGAGGTAAATAAGTGAGCATACCAATTCACTCCAGTGCTTGTATTTCATCAAATCACTTAAAACTTTTCAAAATAAAGTAAAAGTAAATTTTCTGATCTGAGGGTGCCTCATACACACTCTACCATGCTGTGAATAAGTATCAGATGCAGAACAACAGGGAAATTACTGCTGCTGCAGATAGCACAAACACAGATCCCAACATCTGTGATGGTATCAGTCTCAGTCACAGGGATAAATCTGAATATTTTAATATTGCTCATGAAGTCACAATGCTTCGTTGCCTTCTTGAGAGCTAGCAAGTAAGTAAGATGGATGTACTGTAATGGGAGAGCCAGAAAACTTAGTAGTCAAGGTTTCCCCCATTCATTTGTAAAGTTTATAGCCTTGGATAACATAGATTGTAGAAAGTGTAAATGGTCCACTATCAGAATTTACTGACCTGGAAAGAAAAGGGTGGGAAATAAACATCTACAATGGTAATAAAACTGGGCAGCCTTGCCTGCCAGTTGCTCGAAATACTTTTCTGTGATTCAGCACATCCTCACCAAGCAATTTATTGTCCAGTGTTGTATAATTAAAAGAATTGACAACAAAAAGTTATATTCTTTGCAGCAAAGTTCATGAGTAGAGACAGCATTTCTGAAGCACCCTGTGGTGGGCAGGCTAAATCTATGTGCTCATAAAGAGTCACAGAACAGGATGCAGAAAGGTCATTTTTTTTTCCTTTCTAGAAGTGAGGAAGCCTCCATGTTCTTTGGGGCATACAGAACCAATACAGAGGCTCTCTATGTTCAGAGGGAACTCTGTCTAGCTTAGAGAAGTCATAGAGGCTTTTTTTGGATATTAGTCCTCAAAACAAGTGCTACTGTCCTTGAATAAGTTATTAACCTTGGGATCACCCACAACAGACCACTTGAAAAACAGAAAAATACCTGCTAAATATAAATAAATACCTAAATAAATAAATACCTAAAACAGAAAAACCCTGCTAAAAATGTCATCCAAAATGTATTTCAAAAATATCATTAAAAGAGATCAAAGACCTCAATAAATCCTGGATGTCAAGAATAGCATGAGATGGTCAGATAATTTCTCAGGCAGACCTGGGTAATTGATCATACCTGATGCATTAGGGGGAAGTTACTAAAAATGCAATCAGTGGTGCTTGCCAGTTTGCCTAAATCTGTCCATAGGTGTAATACCCAACAAATGAGCAGATATATTGTTGTTTTGGGGTTTTTTTATATTCGGATTGTTCACATCACCTTTCAAAATCCTGTTTCTCCAAGAGCAGAGGAAAAAATTCTAAATATTAATATTTTGTCTCTTAGGATTAGTGAAAAAACTTGAATTATAATCTTTGTTCCTAAATATTCCCAGTGTGTCTTTCTGACTATGGCACTTTCTGTCAACACAACCCTTCTTTTCCCTACTCGAATTGTACCCTCTGAACTTGGCAAGTATTCTTCGTACCAGGCCTTCCTCTTCATCAAAAATGACGGGAAGTTGGAGGACAAAGCAAGGTGAGAGGAATGCTCCTTTGACATGTGTCCTGGTTTGGAGTAAATTAGGGAAGAACCTCCGAAAGGAGTCCCCTAAACCAAACCTCCACCACCCCTTCCCCCCCCAGCCCTGGGTTCGGGAAGGAAAATACCTCCGAGGAAAGTGGAAAAACCGGTTTATTGACAAAAATACACTCCCCAACACCGAATAGTGGGAAAAGAAGGGTTACTGTGATGAGGAGGGTGCTGACGCGTCTCTGGCAGGCCCGGGACTTCTCCAACTTCTCAGGTCAGGTCAGGTCCGGACCCGGTTCAAACCTTGGGGTGGGGAGAGGGGGAAAGAAGGGAAAAAAAAACCAAACAGAAGCAGCGGGGGGGAAGAAAAACGGCGGCAGGGGCAGCCGGAGAGCAAAGCAAAGCGAAGCAAAGCGAAGAAGGCAAAAGCAGCCGAGCTAGCTAAAGCAAGAGCCGAAACAGGAAAAAAAAAAAGGAAAGAACTGCAGGCTCCCGCCCAAGAGGGCGGGATTCAGCTGCAAGACATAGCAATCTACCCAAGATATGGGATGGATATATGGGATAGGAGGCAGGTCAACCCAGAACAACACGGGAAGTTATTTCAGTAATGAGGTGCTAAGGACTAGGCTATGAAAAATGGACAAAATTACAAAATATATTTTATCTGCTTCTACATGCAACCCCTCTAAAATATAAATATATTTAATTTCATCCAGGCTCTAATTTGCTCATTTTTCACAGATGTTTAAGAGCATATTTTAAAAAGTAATAATAATTTCCCTTCAAAAAAAATGTTTTTCATCTCCATGGAAAAGTGGAGGTGATGGTGTAAAATTATTCAACTTTTGGAAAAAAAAATATCCTTGAATTATATAAATGTGTTTTTTAAGCAGTTTTGTAGCAATTCCTTATAACATAGAATTTATATTCCCTTAACATCTAGAGAATGAAATGGGCATCAGAATTACCTTTCCCTAAGTGAAAAAAAAAAAAAAAAAAAAAAAAAAAAGACACAACCTTTTCTTTGTGAGGAAAGATGACCCAGAGAGGTCAAACAAAAGGTCTGAAATTATATGGGGTTTGAACTTTTTTTTCTACAGGGAGTTTACTGCCTCAATAGCAAGACTACTTTGTTGAAAAATACTGAACAAAAATCAATCCAATTTTAAATCTAACTTTTCTAAACCAAACATTATGATACTTTATTTTCATTCTCTTAAGCATATTTTGTGTTCATTAAACTGAAGGGCAGGCTGCTAAAAAGCTCTATAATTACCCACCTTTCCAAAGACATTTAAAAATTTACTAATTCCATCTTTTAACAAAATGAAAACACTTCTAATTATTTTTCAATTAAAATGTCACATTCTTCAGAATGTTTATGTTATTTGCATAAACCTCTCTTACTTCCCTTCAACTTAAACAAACTTTCCACATATTGCTATTCATGCTGTGCTATGAATTATTTCTATGACTACTCTTCTGGAGAGGGAAAATTTGATATAATTGCCTCAAATATTTCTTTGCATGAGTAAGTACATCTTTGGTAGAGTAATGGAGTTAACAGGGCACAAAGTATGCTGTTAAAGTGATGGAAACCAGTAAATTTAAGGCATTTGTTAACACCGATGAGATACTTTGTTATGTCTGAGGCTGAACAAGAAAGCTTTTAGTTTGGTGAACCATATTTAATTTTGAAATATGACAGCCCTTCAGCAGCTGACCAATACTGTCCTGCCAAAGTCTTCTTTATGCTCCAGAGTAGCATAAAGATTTATCTCTGAAATGGGGTAATAGAAAAATTTACTCAAGTTGTCGACAAGCTATCAAAAGGATCAAGTTCTCCATTTTAGAGAACACACAACATACAAACACATTTGGTGTTACCAGATGCCTGTTCCCCTAATGTAATTTGTACATAGATAAACTTCATAAATTACCACTACCACAAGGCAATAATGATTACACATTCTCTAGCACTGCCTGATGCAGTAACTGCTGAGGAGATAAACTGCATTACTGATATTGACTTGGGTGTGCAGAAGAGAGGTTTCTGCTGGGTATTGTTAAAGTAGTTCAAATTCCATTTCAGAACTCCTTCCATAGCCCTTTGGATTTCTTGCCCCACCTAGTTTAAAAGTATATCATTGAAAACACAGGAGGAAAATTCATCTCTCCAGAATCACTACACTGGAGCACCGAAATCCTTCCTGTCGCTCCCCAGGACTACTGTCCCAGTTGGTCAGCCTTTATGTGGTGCATGCTCTGCCCATGACTAGAGAGCTCTAGCAGCAAACCCAAAATGATGGTTTATCTGCCCTCAAAATTTTATCTGCTTTATCTACCCTCAAAATGATGGGTTAATTAAACTCTATCCTCATTTGTTTTATATGAGGACGACGCCCCACTCATCTCTAGGGAATGGCATTGCAGTTCTCCAGAGTTAAAAAACCCAGATGGCACCATGAGAACGAGAGCTTTTCAGCTGCTGGAAATTTCTGTTCATAAATTCAGTACAGCGCTGTTGAAATATCTTGATTCACCAAAGGATTTGACTTTTGAGATGTGTGAGGATGGAGAAGCATACCTCTATATACATCCTCAGCAGAGGAAGAGATGTGAATCTTAGGGAGTGGCTGCACATTGTGCTTAAAACCTAATTCCTTATAACCTTGCCTGTCACCTTTGAAAGATATTTTCATATTTTCTGACAACCGTTTTGCACAGATGTAAGTTATTGCCTACTTGCAATGCTAAAAAAGCTAGAGATTAGGGCAGGGAGCAACACTTCATGGCTGCTTCTATTTACTTAAAGCAGCTGAAATTTTATTATTTTTAAGGACTAAAAAAATCCTGAAAAGCAGATTATTTTTTAAAGAAAAATTATAAATGATTGTACAAAATAAGTTAGTGAAGATGAGGGCAGGTTTCCTACAGAGGGATAGTAGTGAGTCTGGGATATCAAGGAAATCAGCCTTCATTTGTACAATTCGGGCTCCATATGAAATATTAATCTTGATCACTTACAAATCCCACACTGTAATATTTCTTTAATTTGTTTATAAACCCTGAGCATCCTCTCCTAAAATACTGTCATGGGTTAACACATCTTAATTTTTTAGTAAAACTACAACTCCCCAGCAAAATCAGGAGCTCTTGAAATGAAACTCTGATTTTTTCAAATTCTTTATCCCACTTTGAATGATATAAACCAGGGAATCTGGTGATTATTACACAGTTTTATGTCACAATGCACTGAAAATTTCAACAGGATGAAAGTGAGAAAGAGTTAGGGGAGAAAAAAAAAACAACTGAACAACAAAACACCACCACTCCAGATGGCAAAAGTAAAACAATAATTATAGAGGCTGATATCTAAAATCTGAAATAAAAGACTAAAGAAGGAACTTAAAAATTAGTCTAATAGGCACATAGCAGAAGAGCATGATTACATGAAAGATGAAAATCTGCAGCGTTTTTGTAAGTATAACAAATTCAAAGTGTTGATGGGAAAAACGTGACAAGCAAATCAGAGGCTGCAAAAGAGACAAACTGTAAAAGAGCCAGAGATAGGGAATCAGATGTGTGAAATGAGGTCACTAGACAAGTGAGAAAAGAGGTGAGATCTTGACTGTATTCTTGCAGCCTCTAGCTTGTTGGGGTGGGAGCGAGCTTTGTGGGATGCTGGGAGAATGTGCCGGGCAGCGCAGCAGACCGGGGCTGGCAGGTGGGCAGGCTGCAGGCTGGGACTGTACACCCCACCAAGCTGGCAGCAGCAGGTTAAATGCTTTCTGCAGAGTGAAGAAAGAGGCCCCCACACAGCAGAGTGTTTAAGCTAACAGGTGGGGTGTGAAGATCTGACAGACGAAGCTTATTACAGTCTCCCAGCAGAGCATGAAGTGGTTAGATGCTCCTAATGACTGTATACAAGGTGACTGACACTCCTATCTGCTGAGCAGCTTGAAAGGAGGATATTTTACCCTGAGGAAGACTGATCCGTCTTCTTTACACTTACTTTTTTTTTTTTTTTTTTTTTTTTTTTTTTTTTTTTTTTTTTTTTTTAGCATTTACTAATGAGAGCTTCCTCTCATGCAGCAGACTGGCTGCTGCCACAATGTCCCCAATGTCCAACAATGTCCAGCAAGCTCTAGATAATCTTTGCCTTGCAGGACCACAGGGAATGGCTCTGTGTAAAGCATTTGGAAGGGCATGAGCTGTCCAGGGGAAACCCAAGGGGTTATTAGCAGTGCACTGATCTCTGGTGTAGCTGCTCAACTACATTGCTTTGAAGCGGCAGGACATTAAGTGAATGCCGCGATTTTTCTTCTTCTCAGTGTTATTCCAAATAGGACTGATAGATAATGTTTTCATACATTTTTGACTATCTGGTCTCTGAACACTGTTGAAATTGATAATGCATTTCAAACTCCTCTTGCAGAAAAAGAGGCTAATGTTTAAGGAATAGATAAGCCACATGGGTTAGGAATAGGGTTGTTTCTAGGGAGAGAAAAAAATTACATTTTATACAGGTCACAGTGTGTGTAGAAGGGGCACAGAAGTGTCTTCTCACTGTTGCAAAAGCAATTTTGTGTGTTTATGACTGTGTCTGCAATGGAGATAGCAGTACTGAGTATAAGAAAATTTCAACTTGAGCATTTGAGGAGACTTAGGACATGATGAGCACAGATTATTGTCTGACATTCTAATAATGATCAAATTTGTTTGTTCTTGCAATGATTTTGTTGTGGTTTATTTTTCCCACATGTAAAATAGGCTACAGCCCAACTCACATGCCTAAAGGTATTTACTGTAAATAAACAAGCTATTTCTATTCTCTATGGACAAGGCATATTTATCATAATATACAGTATAGCCCAGGGATACATTCTCTGGCAGGGTGCAGAACAAATACTCCTGATAAACCGCAGTATTGCCTCCTCATCTTTGTAACAGCTTTATCTGCCCTCATACAGCCAGTGGGAATTTATTAGAAACAGCTGTCTATAGTAAAACTTAGATGAGGACTGTGAAGAGCAAAATGAAGTTTTGGGGAAAATTGACATAGTGAGAACTGGTGCATGTATTTATGTTTTCCCATTTCCCATTTCAAAGCAGTTGAAGTAGAGAGAAGGTTGGAATCCTGTAGAGGATTGAGGTTCCTTTTCTTTACAAACAAGCACTGGGATTTCCAAAGGTGTGATGCCACAGCGAGGCCTCCTACTGAGCCAAGCACAAATTGGAGTCACTTAGGAGTCAGCAGCTGTGGGGGACGAGGTTTCCCAAAGGCAGTTCCTAAATGTTGTTCCGACTGAAGCAGAATGAATAACTTCATAGCAGCAGTTTCTGCTCAGACTTCTGAGCATTTTTACAGCAGTGTAGAAAAGCAGATATGTCCATTTGGTGTATATATTAATAAGGATTTATCTCACCTGACTCCTCATGGATCACCAGGTCCAGCCATAGCAAATAGAGAGAATGAAGCAATTCTCTGACCTGCTTCAAATAACTGGCTTTAAATAAGATGGCTTCTGTCCATGAAGTG